>NW_011351555.1:0-4708 GCF_000735185.1 Notothenia coriiceps | reverse complement strand
ATAAAAAAGCCTCGGCACGTGACCTCCCGCGTGTGACGTAACACGGGGGACACAAGGGGGAGAGCGGCCGGTGTAACGTATTACTAAACATGGATCCCAATGCTAGTTTCGACACAGAAGAAGTTGAACATGAATATTCGAATGCATATGACGGACCACAACCTTATAATTATGAGCCTGCTAGGCGTCCAAGAGACCAGGAGCAGCCAAGGATTAGAAGAAATAACGGCCATCGGAGAGAAATTGAGCTGTGGTGTGAGGAGAACCAGTGGAGAACTGGGCAGCTACCTTGGTGAGTGATCGGAGTTAGCTACAGAATGTTAGCTAACGTCACATCACAACATTGTAAAGTTAGCTATCATATATCAGGCTATAACTAAAGTAGCATTGATAATATAGTAACGTTACTGGCAGGACGGTTGATACTGATCCACAACAGAAACTAATGCGCAAGTATCAGCCGTATCACGCGTTACCTAATGCAACTCCACACTACGGTGCTGTGTACCGAGGGGAGACGCGAGATACGGCTGATACTTGACGATCTGGCGGAGAAAGGTTGTGGAGCCTCCGTTGATATGCCGTTGTAAATGGCTTGATGGAAAGCAGGTGTGTAGTCGGGGAGGGTGACCAGCTGATTGAAGCAGGTGAGTGGAGGTTGAGCCAGGAGCCAGGAGTGACAGCAACCACGCCCACACAAACAACAGACAGGGGGAAACAACCAAACACAAAGGAGACGGCTGGAGCAGTACAGCCACCACAGCGTTACCTAATGCAACTCCACACTACGTCTTACGGTTACGTGTACCGGAGGGGAGAGAGAGAGAGCAGCGAAGGGGGGGGAGAGAGAAGTAATCCGGTTTCCTGATAAAGCTGTGGAGAGTATGTGCTGCAGGGAGGTGGATGCACAAAGCACCCAGGAACGAACGCTAGATCCGGTCCTTTTCCCGTGAGGGAAACTATGGACTCGATGTCCTGACAGGCTGGTATTTGTGCAACCTGCACAAACACAATATTGCACCATGATTACAAATGGTGAAATACAATGTAAAACTACCGAAAAATACCAGCTCACTAAAACACAACCGCTCAACACAACTGCAACTACTAACTATTCCCGTGGTCAGAGAGCGGAGATGTGTCCCCTTTGTGATGTAATATGACGCGTTTCACGTATGACCTTAAAAAAAAGCCGTTTTTAAGAGCAGAGCTCAAAATCGCTCCTTTCCCTCTGAATTCCTGCCTTTATGTCTCCTAAAACATATCAAATCCTGCATTCACTTTTTTAATTGTAATTTTCAAGCAAGTTTAAGCATAAATGTAGAAAAAAAAACCCTGCAAGTTGCTCTTTAAATCAGAAAGATGTCACACACCTACAAAAATAAATAGCAATAATTCACTCTTGACACAGGCACACTTCATCTAAATAAAAATCATTTATTTTTTTCATTAATATTATTATAATCATTCTATCTAGAGTCCACCATGCCACTTTCAGAACTGGAGTAGTGCTAAGACGTCTGTCTGTCTGTCTGTCTGTTGGGATTAGGATGAGGATGAAGGGGGGCAGACAGACGGATGGATGAACAGGTCGGGTAGGGGGGGGGGTATTTTTACAGGCTGACGCTCCTGTTCATTCTCCATGCTGATGCAAACAAAGAGGGGACGATAGGAAAAAGGGACGACAGAGAGGAGGGACTGAATTGTCTTTAAAAGTTGTTTGTCCGTGTTGATCTACACGACACTGAGTTGGGAGGAAAATACTATTTGGGGGTGACAATTGGGGGTGTGGGGGGGGGAGCAGCTTCAAGCTCATTGGTCAGGCTTCTGGACAGGTAACCAGGACAAGCCAATGGCAGACTGATACAGAGGAGAAGGATGTGTGTATACATGTCTGCATGTGTGTTTGTGTAGAGGTGTGCTTGCATTGATGTGTGTATAGATGTGTGTTTCTGTAACTGGTCAGAGTTACTTTGATCCATTGTCACTGTACACTTGTCAAAGTTACTGTCACAACCGGGTACAAAGCTGAGGTAACAAACTTCTTCTTCTTCTTTCACTTCTGCAGAGAGGAAAACCAGAGAGGACAGCAATCATGAAATAAACACTTTTAGTCTTAGAGATACTGAGAAGACCAATACAGTGGTGCAGGAATGAGTCCTAAACCTCAAGATGAGTTAGCATTTTCAGGTTCCCTATTATCGAAGTCAACTGTTTTTTCTCCGGAAAAAAAGGAGAATTGTCAATATTAAAGTCATTACTTAATGAGAAAAACTAATAAGTCATACATTGGTGCAAACACCACTTAAATCTCAGAGGATATTCAAGAGTTTTTGCAGTGAGTTCAAGAATCGAGTATTCTTGAACCTTTGTATGGCCCCTTAATACTCTGACGTTAAATAAAGATGATAGACAAATTAAAGAAAAAAACTGAAAACATTTTGAGAAAAGAGTGTAATGTCTCACTTTTTTCTTCCATTTTGTCACCCATCTGTACATCACACTGTATTTATTGGAACTGTATGGCTATTCTTGCTACAGCACAGCAATGTGGTATTAATGGTCGAATTCACTTTTGAAAACTCAATTTAGTGAAAAATCTCAAAATCGGGTTTGTTTAAAAGATGGGTTATAATAATGTCATTGTGTGTTCAGCAGGCATCTATGAAGATGTTCTACATATATATATATACATTATCTAAATATTCATGTAAATTATGTATAACATTTGAATCTTTAAACAAAAGACTACATCTAAAACATTATCCTCCACTTTTTACAAACTGCTACCTGTGTTTCACCGCGTTGTAGTGTTGCCACTGGATACCATGTTGTTTTCAGAGTTTGACAGAGGCTGCTCCTTTATTACTGGGTCTGCAGCGGAGAGAGGAACATCCTCACATCATGCTATGGTTCTCACAATTATAGCAAAACGTGTGTGTGTGTCATCACATCATGCATATTGGGTTATGGTCCTCACAAGTATAGTAAAAGATGTATGTGTATCCTCGCCAGTGTTGGGTGTAACGCGTTACAAAGTACTGTAATCACATTACATTTGACGGTAACAGAGTAATGTAACACGTTACAGTTATAAATTCAGTAATCACACTATAGTTACTAACATTGCGTGAACAAATTACTAGATTCTCCCTTTGACAGACTAGACTCTAGTAGTTACTACATTATTCAGAAGTTTACAGTAACTTTGGATAATAACACGGCGGGTTTCATAAAGGGAGCCTCTCTTTTCCTCTTTCCCTCTCCTGACAGCCCGTCTGTGTCTCATGCAGCTCGCTGATCCAGTGAATGAGTGACCCAACACGACAGTAAATAATAAACATATTTATAACTAGTTTAGCTAGTTCCAGGGGTAGATAAGATAGGTTTAACTTTGAGCAATTTTAAATATTTCAAGTCACTAGAGGGATATTTTCGTAACATTTACGCGACTTGTCTGCATGCAACTGTCACAGGGGTTGTGCTGCAGTGCAGACAGACACATCAACAGCTATAACTTTTGAGGGGTGGAGGTATGCCCATTACTTTAAATGTGTCAGAAGAAAGAACAGGAATGTGATGGTAAGGAAAAACACAACAACATCAAACCTCTACAAGCACCTGCAAAGGCAACATGCTAACACGAAGCTAGTAGCTAAAGACCCCCGAACCCAGAGTGATGATGTTGAGTGTGTGCCAACTCCGAACAAGCAGCAAAAACTAGAATTTTCACCGTTATTAACTTGTGTTATGTTTACTACTTGTTACTTGTTAGACGCTTTTATTCAAAGCGACTTACATACTCAATACTGTGGACAACCCCCACAGGAACAATTTGGGGTGAAGTGTCTTGCCCAGGGACACAACAACATGCTGATTGCAGTGGAGTTTGAACCTGTGCTCCCCTGATCTGAACCCCAACGCACTAGTCCACTGCGCCACAGCCGTCCCAATGTGTATTTTTTAGGGCTGTCAAGTTAACGCGTTAATAACAAAACAAAAAATTAACGCCACAAATTATTTTAACGCGATTAACGCATGTGTATCTTTTGTCCTCGGCCGCCCCCTAGTTTCAGAGCGCATCAAGTTTAAAATACCATCTACAAGCTGATGCTGACATCCCCGCTCCTGCCGCCCGCTTGCGGCAGATCACACTTCCACGCTTACCGGCAGGCCCAGGTTGCGTTCCAATAGTCCATTTAGCTTAGGAACCTTCCTAACCAAGTGAAATGACCCGGAAGTACGTCAGTGGCAGCCATGTTAAGTGCCATTCCAATTCTCTAAATGAAAGGAAAGGAGGTTTCAAACTTCCTTTATAACCTCCTTTAGCTTAGGAACCACTGGACCTTCCTTACCGAAAGGAGAGGAGAAAATGCTTCCCCACAATGCCTTGCAGCCGCAGCATTTGTGTCACACAATAGTCGGCCGTTCACGGAAACAAACGATTATGACGGAGAAATTATATCATGAAAGTTACGGTGCTTATTAAGCATTTTAAAACGTATGTGGTAAGTTGCCAAAGTGCTTTGTTTTGAACGTTCATCAGTATTATAATCAAAAAGAGAAATATGAACGTTAGTTTTTACTGAAATGATCAAATAAAGTCAACATTTCACTGAGCTGTGTGGGGTTTGTTCAACTTTTAAAAGATGTTTGAATGGTGATGTACACAGTGATAGGTGTTAAGGACTAACGTTTATAATAAATA
>NW_011351554.1:6157-16196 GCF_000735185.1 Notothenia coriiceps | reverse complement strand
GGACAGAAGGGGTGAGGAGGACAGGAGGACAGGACCTGAGAAGCGCCGACGCCGACACCGACTGTTGCTTCGCCGGACTCTCCTGCGTATTTGCCGACTTCGCGCACTGGAACACACCGCAAATCCGAGCCGAGCACGTATGAACTGCGCATGCGTAAGTGGCAATAACTCTCCAGCAGGCGGCGGTAGGGTATTCACATCAAAGAGTTAACAGGGCTGCAAAAGAGGGGTATGAGCAGTGTGAGGCATGGCTACAATGGGTAACTGTTTGGTATTTTAAGCAAAAAACTTCACAGACATGTTTTGTATGGTATGGCCCTACAAATACATACAATTTGGAGTTTGAGAAGCCCTAACTCATAGTTGAGTATTGATCATATCATAAGTTATAAATGGCAACAATGTAACAGGGAGCAGTTATAATGCTTTTACCCATGTTGACTATGTGTTTTTCCAATCTATTGCACAATGTTTAGTAAAGATTAAGCCAGTGCAGCCTACACTGACAGGTTTGGACCGCACAAATCTTTTCTGTATAGTCGGTAAAGTTATTACATCATACATGTACATTTCCCTTCTGTGGGACGAATAAAGGTATTCTGATTCTGATCACCATCCAAGTTTTTCACTAATGTAATGGATCAATGCCTTACATTGTTTGGCTGTGTAATTGTCCTGCTATGAACACACATCAATTTACAGTGTATTTAAAACACCGGCACATACCACCCAAGAGTTGTGGAAACTTATTTTTTAGTGTGTCAAAAGAGTTTCTGTATATTCGTCAGAGATAATTTCATATTTTACTAACAGTTTGCCACACCCGAGCAGAACTCAGATGGACAGACCGCCACAGCTAAATATGGGCAGAGCTTCCTGAGCCCCGCACACTGCACGGCACCGCTACTCTACGTGTGCGCGCAGCACTACACACATATGCAGAGGCAAATGTGAACACGCATTCCTTACATAGCATCTAACCTACGTCATGTCAGACAGGTTTCTTCTCAAAACTCGGGGGCAAAGTAAAACAAGTGGGGGGTGCTTAGCTTCAGTAGTATTATAAATAATAAATAATAGTCAGTGACAGGTAATAAATAGCAGCTTTGTTGATGAGAAAAGTGGTTCTAATTGGCTCCATTGGACATGAGTGTAAAAATAAGATAGTATGGGCTTGCTAAAACTGGAAGGTATAACTCCCTGCAACTAGTTAACACAGATTTATATATATAAGTACCTATTCTTTGAGAAACTATCTTTGGACATATTGTGTCTAACTGACAGACAACAAGTAGCTTCACAGCCTTGGTCCCGTTCCGGAGGGGGAGGAGGACAGGAGGACAGAAGGGGGGGGTGAGGAGGACAGGAGGGGTGAGGAGGACAGGAGAACAAAAGGGGTGAAGAGGACACAAGGACAGGAGGGGTGAGGAGGACAGGAGGACACAAGGGGTGAGGAGGACACGAGGGGTGAGGAGGACAGGAGGGGTGAGGAGGACAGGAGTACAGGAGGGGTGAGGAGGACAGGAGGGGTGAGGACTGAGGAGGGGTGAGGAGGGGGTGAGGAGGACAGGAGGGGTGAGGACTGAGGAGGGGTGAGGAGGGGTGAGGAGGACAGGAGGGGGGAGGACTGGGGAGGGGTGAGGAGGACAGGAGGGGTTAGGACTGAGGAGGGGTGAGGAGGACAGACCGGCTGCTGACGGCGGTGTTCCGTCGGTCAGCTCCATTGGGCAGGAATGCCAGATTTCACAGGCTGCTGCCCTCCTCCTCCTCCTCCTCCTCCTCCAGGCGTCGGCTGGAGCACCTTCAGAGAGCCCGTCACCTTCAAGCTCTCCCCCCCGAGCGACACTACACCACCCTGACTATGTGACCTGTGCACCCCCTTCTCTTTCAGAGAAACTTCCTGATGCACCTACATAGCTTCTGAGAAACATGTGAACTGTGGTTCCTGCAGGCTTATTGTTGGTTGCCCTGTTCTAGGGCTGGGCGATATGGTCTCTAAATGATATCGCGATATTTACGGACTATATCGCGATATACGATATATATCGCGATATTCTGAAATGTCCTCTAAAAAAAAAAAAAAAACCTATTTAACCCCTTGATGTTTACAGTCACGCCAGTATGATGATTCTAGTAGTCCCTGCAACATATGTCTGCATTAAAAAAATCGACTAATAATGAAGAAAATTAACACATTTGTTGCAATAGTCATTTATGCACTAACTACATTACTACTTGTACTACAACATTTGAATCATCAGTTCTTCCTCATTTTCCTCAATTGTTCATATTTGGTTTATTAAAATAATGATATTGTGGTCATTGTTCAAAAATGTCTGCTATTATTATGAGTAGTATTATTATTATTAGTATAATGCGCTTTCTGTCTTCCTGTCATTATCAGGAATTAGACATGTAATGGCTATGTATTAGATTAGATTAGAACCTTCATTCTCCTAAAGTGCTGGGACATTTCCCTATAGCCAATACCTTTTATATTTTCTACTCTTCACTTACTTGTCAGCATAGGTCGGCATTGATGTACAGAGCCGACAGAAGACCTTGTTTATATTGGCATCATATTGAGAGGTGCAGTGACGCGTCCGAAAACCAGGAAGTAAGCTGCTGGTTCCCTCGACAAAAAAGCAATGGGATTTCTCCATAGGGTTTTGGAAAATAGCTGGAAATAAGGTCTGTGGAAAACAAACCTGTTTGATAAATGCACGTTTTGTTCAGCCGGATAATCTCCACATGTCTACCCTACTTTTATAATTTTCGAATCATAAATCTAATCGATAGATTATAAAAGGGTTTTAGGACGCGTCACTGCACCACTAGAAGCCAACTCCATCGATCAAGCTGGCTGAAACGTTCTCTCCCTCTTCTTGCGCAAACAATGCTCGGAGCAGCGCGAGCAGGCTCCCGTTTGCCTTTCACCCAACAACGACAACCGCCTCACGAAACGCTATGTTGTAGCGTTAATAAAAGAAACAATTTAACAACATTGCTTGTCAAAGTACCTATACCACTGGACAATTTTATTTTTTTTAAGCAATATTTTTAGTGGCCCGAGCGGGCAAGTGGAAAGTACGTTATGCTGGCCCGGGGTGTCTAAATAGTGCTTCCGAGCCAGCGGGCCATTTATAATGTCGAGCCCTGCTCTCTGTCACTGTGCATGTGTGTAATGTTTGTGTGCAAGTTAGACGGGGCCTGCGTGTGTGCCTGCGTGTGTGACTTTGTCTATGAGGGAGAAAGGAAAGCTCATTTTGGCCACGGCGGGAAATTGATTTGACAACATAATACTCGATGTTCACGATGTGGTCATTTACGACATCGCATGGAGTGCAATCCACGATGTATCGTGTAAACTCGATATATCGCCCAGCCCTACTCTGTTCCCTGCTTTTTTGTCTTCCATGAAGAAGGCTAACTTTGATACCAAATAATACTCATGCATGCATGCTACACACAGACATATAGGCCTACTTAGTCTACGGAAAACAGCATGTGGGGGTTTCCACGTGTGCTGATTTTTATCAGGGTGGTCGCCGGATCGGACATGATAAAAAAGTTAATCATCAGTTGCCATTTTCACTGCAAAGACTATTAATTTAATGGCTTATTTGTTGAGCACCCCCACCTAAAAAAATGTAAATAAAGAAAACATCATATGAACCCGAGGGCGGATAATGAGAAACTTGTGAATGGAAGAAAAAATGCGTTCATTGTCAAAATTAAACCATACAATGACGTCCCCTTTGCATGTGACCAATCCTGAAAGTGATGAGATACATTTTACACCAACCAGGGCTGAGATAAGCGCAGAAACTGACCAATGGCAGGCTGTCATGCAAATGAGGAATTTGTCTCTGGAAGAGCTGAATGTCAACTAGTCAAAGATGGAGTCCGGAGCTGGGAGGCCGTGAGGTTGCCAATGGACGAAATACCGCTTTTTAAGCGAGAAGCCGTTACGCCTCGCGAATAATTACAGCGGTGGAAACGGACGCATGTGTGGGAGATAAACGGTAAAAGCTAGGACGTTTCTTACCTCGCTAAAGTGGGCAACTGGGCCGTTGTATTTGTTCTGTGTGTGGACCCGCACGGACCGGCCCTGCCTCCGCCAGGTACCGCTCAGCAGAACATCTGACGGCGGGAGGACCGCGCGCTGCTGTGCGCTGAGGCGTCGGGACGCTCGTGGGCAGACATGGATATCGAAGGGTCTGACTGCACGCGAAGAGGGTCCAGGAGCCCTCTTAGCTTAAAACTGTAGTGTACTGCAGCTAGAGTGTGTGTGTGTGTGTGTGTGTGTGTGTGTGTGTGTGTGTGTGTGTGTGTGTGTGTGTGTGTGTGTGTGTGTGTGTGTGTGTGTGTGTGTGTGGCGCGCGCGTGATACAGGGAGTGATATAGGGAGTGATTGACAGGTGAGTGATTCTTCCTGGCTGCAAAAAGAGATATCAAAAGTAAACAGGCTACTAAACATAAACTAATCTTCAGAGGGGGGTCCGGGGAACCCATGAGGGGTCTGTCAGGCTTCCAGTTGGTCCCGGCCAAACGACAAAATTGGTCATTACTTACACTGTAGCCTATTATAATAAGGTAGCTAATTAGCTTCTTAGTTCATGGTTACAATCACAGGGTTACCTCAGGAAAACTCCCAAGAGCACTTTGTAATCTATCTTGCCAAACGGAGTTGTGGATTTTCGAGCTGTGTTTTTATTTGTATTTTTGCGTAGCCTATTAAAAAGACATACAGAGTTAAATCACTTCAAACTTCGGTGAAACCGTGTTATATTTAGTGAGTAAAATATGTGATTGTAGCCTATGTGAAGTAAGCCTTCCATATTAAACGGCTTCACTGGAGTCGGGCCTGTCTGTGGTTGACTGGAGGAATGTGTGCTATAGCTGCAGCCTGTTCAAAAACTCTTGTGCTTGAAAATACGGAACATAACTTTCTTTGTTTAACAAATGTGTAGCCTGATGATTGGAAAAAAGACTGCATACTTCTCACAAATGTATCTATTTATTAAAGGCTAAACACGTGTGTTTAAAATAAGTAGGCTAAACTGGAATATGGTCTCAGTGAGCTGGTGGTCTTGTGGCTTTTGTTCGGTTAAATGTGATGGAGTTTAAACGTCCTTGTTTTTAGCATTTTGATCCGCGTGCATGTTTTGTATTGGTTTTGGCAGAAATAATGTGCAAAATGATCTGAACACTGGAACAACAAAGATCCTCATAAGCCCCCCCCCCCCCCTCTTGGCTTTCTAAACCAGGAGGGTTTCAAATTGCCCCTTTGGCTAAGGGACAGGAATAGTAGGTATTAAATGAGGGTTTCTGGTATTGTATCGCGGAATGTGCTCTTTGCCCTATATATGTTTCCTCCACCCTCGCTTCCTCCAGAGGCGTGTGTTCCCTGCCTATCTGCAGGCCGCGCGCACACACAGCTTCGGGTTGATTTCAGTAAATGTCTCCTCCCAGTTTTACAGCCTTGTGCTGACCGGAACAAAGTGCAGGAAAGGCAACAGACCTACAGAAGGGAGTGACTTTAACGCCACAAAATCAACACACATGATAGTTTTATTTTCTCCAAGGGTTGCGTTTCTTCACAGTTCCTTTCCAATTTGCATTTATTATATGCTTTTCTATGTATGCATTTACGCCATAAAGGCTACATTGTGTTGTAAACCTAATAAGCCTATTGGGTTGTTTCACGGCTGCTAGTTTGCATATAACATGTTAATAGTGGTTTGGTGGGGGCCCACACAGGCCCTGTCTGCAGCACGTTGGAACGCTGCATCCTGCATGCTGGGGGGGATAGGAAATGATCGGATTTGAAGAGCAGCCGTGTTGTCCAAAGCCTTTTTTCTGTTGTACTACTGTGAAATCAGATGAGCAGTGCAATATTAAAAGGGCATTGGCTGACACCCCCTCTTCCTTACACCACGCCCCGCCTTCCTTTTCTTACACTTACAGATCTTATTCATATCTGTCAGAAATATGGAATTGCTACTGTGATAGCCCTAAAATGACCGTATAGTAACTCTCACAATGCGGAAACTGAGTGACGGAGATGGCTGTATTTATTGTTTAATGTCCACATAGTGTGTCGTGTGTATCTTGAGCGTGGCATAGCTGCCATATAAGCGCTGTGCATTTTAAGTGTGTGTGTGTGTCAGCTTGCAGAGGTCAGCTGCTTTGACGATGTTGCACTACTGTACCATCCTAAAGCAGTGCAATAGTATTGTCATAGCATCCGGCCTTTGCCTGCTCTGCAGGGGGGGGTCTGCTGAACGGAGAAAAACAGCCGACAGAAACCATGGAGGCTCCTCTGTAGGTCCCTCCCCACCTCCACACCTTCATCCAGATTCACCCTCACACATATTTCCAGCTCCAATCATAAGACGAAGGCCACAATTTTAGAATACGGTGGAGCCATGTTCTCTACAGCTGCTCATCTCTGGTTTTAATTCATGGTAGTACTTGTGAAAAAAGTGATTTGATCCAATTCCAATTGCCAGTTCAAATGAAATGATACCTTTTTAGAAATGAATTACTAAGGGGAAGCATACGACCGTTGACACAATATATTTTATTAAGTCTTTCTAATCAATATTTGGCATGCTACAGTGAATCTGTTTTGCAAATGTAATTCCTTTCATCTCGTTCTGATTGGTTCTGTATATCAGTTATTTCTATAATATAATGAGTAGTCAAATTGGACATAGACCTTGACATCCATGGTGCTTGTATTGAAAGGCTGTTGTCAGATAACCTCCTAAAGTTATTTATTTTTAAATATCCCCAAAAAATCGATAGAGCAGTTTGTATTGTTGTTCAAGTTTCTCATACATCTTAACTATTAAACTCAGTGAAAGCTCTAATAAAATCATGGAAGTTATTTCAAAGAGTCAAATCAAAGAAATACTTTATTCTGGGAAACCCCCTTTAGGGCCGCTGGAGGTCCCCAGTCCGCAGTTTGGGAACCATTGCCGGATCCCAGAAGTCCCTATGACAGGAAGAGTCTGTGGCTTTTCGATTCAAACAAGCTGCATTATTAGGCTGTACTTCACCCTGGGAGATACAGGCCTCCTGGACCACGCCTCCTAAAAAAAGAACATTTTGTTCACAGAACTTCAGAGGCTGTCTTGGTTTGCATTGCAGACCACGTGTCAGATGGAGTAACAGGCTCAACTCTCCCTCCTTTCACACATTCTCTTTGGCATTGGGATGTCTTAATGCTCCATGCTGGCCCACATTGTAACATCATCTCCATGCTGGATAACGTTTGCCTTCAATTCTCCTGCTGGACACGAGGCTTTTTACATTCTTTGCTTTGATTATAATCCCACATCCATTATAATCAGGGATTAAAGAGAGCTACAAATTAATACCATTTAGTTATTTCCAAAAGTTATTTCTTCTATTTAACATACATTGTGATGACATAAGTTTTATATAAGTTACATGTAAATAAGACAAAAGTTGCATTTCAATAGTTGTCATTTTGAGAATTGGAAAGGGATAAAAAAAAAAAGAGTTCTAAAAATAATGACATTTGTTGTGTTTTCATTTAAGACAGTAAACAAATGTATTTTTTCACTAGTTTTACTGCTAATTATTTATAACGACATACGTATGATACGTATATATATAAAATATAAATTAGCCAAAAAAAACAAAAACACATACGATATGATTGAGTTCATGTTGGTTGCAGCTGTTTTATTGCAAACAAGCTTTTTATTTGAACATGTGGCTTTTTTTCGGGATACAGGTCGCAACTTTATCTTCCCTGTGAAGGTACGTTGAGCATAGGTTAACGCTACTGTGTGTGTGTGTGTGTGTGTGTGTGTGTGTGTGTGTGTGTGTGTGTGTGTGTGTGTGTGTGTGTGTGTGCGCGCGCTCGTCCAGTTTGGAGCATACTTTGAGTGTGCAGGCTTGAGGAAATCACGGTGTGGGTGGGAAACATTGGGTACGTTTCCTATTTGGGGTAGGGGGGATGGGGCTCCTTGTGAGGAATGTGGAGGGCAGGGCCGCTCTGGGGGTCTGTGTGTGTGTGTGTGTGTGTGTGTGTGTGTGTGTGTGTGACTGTGGAATTTATTGTTTGTTGTGTGTCCTAAGGGGGAGAGGAATATCCTATGTTTTGTAATAATGTATGTATTGATTGATTATATAAGAATTGTGCTATTTGTAGAGAAAAGGTAATTGATTGTGTTTGTATTGTTCTGCTGACCTTTCATATTATGATCATTCAATTGAAGTGTACCTTTTTATTGTGAGGACCAACCCTCTTTACAGAAGAGAACGTTAAGAAGTTACAGTGAAGAAGACATACAGTTCAAGTTGAATGAGGGAAATATTAATTAATAATCTATTAATGAAGTCATAGAATATTACATTTCTAAATGTAACTAAAGGGTTTGAGTACAGATAAAACCAGTTCTTTATATATAAATATAGAAGGTCATAATTGTCCCTTCTTTGGATTGAACATTTGCATTTGAAGTTGGGATGAGAGTTTGATTAGCAACCTGCAGGAGCTTGTCCTTCTCGTTGTGCTTGCAGGCAAAGACTGGGTCTATTTGAAGGTTAGCCCATAGGGACGGTGTGTGAGGTGAAGGAGGGACTAATGCTGCGTAAGAGCCCCCCATCATGCTCAGCTGTATGTAGATCAGCAGCAGAAGCACATTCAAACGCTATCGCTAACATACTTCCAGGTGCCGTGTGAAACACATTATGACTGTAAATCATACTTGTGGATTCATAAATAATGTAAATAAATGTTAGTTGCGGCCACGTCAGTCAGTGCGCTATCTGGATATAAGTGACATGACACTTCCACATATAGACAGGGAATCCTTTTTTCTCCACGGAAAAGTGCTGTCAGCTTGAAAGTTAGATTTGATTACAGCGGCACAGGGATGGGACGTGCTCATAAATATGTGATAGGTAAACGTTGATGTTGCTAGTACAAAAACCAAGAGAGCATGGTTTTCTACGTCTAAATGAATACAAAGATTTGACTTTGCATGAAATTGAATCTTTTGTTCATTGGAAGTGTAATATTGTACACCAAAGTGAACTGTATGTGGTTACAGGGCGAGTGGAACACATGTGCCGCGCGCCATGGCCTCTTTTAAGGAGCAAACGGTTTGAATGAGGGTCAGACTGCAGTATGTCTGCAACTGAACATATTAGAGACTACTCAGAAGCTCTTCATATGACCCACATGTTTGCTCTGCCCTGTGAATAGAAACAAGGCAGATACTTCAACATCCTGCATGATATCAACATTGAAGTAGAACAGTGTCTTTGTGTTTAGTAAATAAGTATCACTTGATTGAATTCTTGAAATAGAATTGTATATTTTGAAATGTAAAGGACATACGCTACTCCCAAGAGGGGGGCTCTGTGGGCTAGTGCGCTGATCTTCGGGTCAGTAGGCTATAGGGCACTGGTTCAAACCCCGCTGTGTCAGCAAGTTACATGTGATGTAAAAGTGGGAGTTGGAAATCACCCCACCTCCTAACAGACCTGTAGAACCTCCACAAGTGCAGGAAATGTAACACTTTTATTCATTCACTAAAAATACCTGTGGAGTCAACCAAAGCAGTTTGAAAGTGGAGTTCGTAAAAAACAAACATAACTCTACCAAAATAATTCATCCAAAGAACTGAAGTTAGACTGAAGGCAGGTAGGCATTTAAAATGAGATGAACATATAAAGTCACTGGGAACTCCTGTGGGGCTTTTTCAAGAGAACGCTAGAGAACATGAGAAAAGTGAATTTATGACAGACAATATGTTCCATTGTGATCAGAGCCCCCCGCATTATTCAGACCTCTAGGGTTCCATTTAAGAATGAAGCTAAAGGGGGGTCAGATCTATTTACCAAGCCTCTAACTCAGGGGTGGGGAACCTCCAGCCTCCGGGCCGTATACGGCCCGCGAGACCATTTGGTACGGCCCTCGGGGTAATTTATAAATACACGCAAAAAAGAAAAAATTCAAGAAATCTAGACCGCAAAATAATTAAACAAGACT
>NW_011351554.1:0-6112 GCF_000735185.1 Notothenia coriiceps | reverse complement strand
TTGAATTTCTCATAAGATAATAATGCAAATATGAATTTTTAAATACATGGTCAAAACAAAATGTATCATTGGTTTCAACTGCATGGGGGAAGATTTAAGTGAGTATTTAATACACACACACACACAAACACACACATGCAGATAGCTCGACTCTCCTTCTAATACATTTTCTCACCACAGTTAGGTCTGATTTCCTTCATATTGACACAGCAAAGTGCGAGACATCTAATTGAATTGAAACATTCTAAAATTGAGATAATTTCTTCTATATTTGTACTACTTGCTCCTCATGCAGACATTGCCCAAAGTTGGATATCAAGCAGGATCCAGTCGACGTTCACACCGGATCGTATATAGATACTATTCCTCTTACTCTTTTCCCCGTATCTTTCCCGTTTTAGGTTCACGTTTAGTAGGACACTACCCACAACTTATTCTTTGCGTTCACACCAAACGAAGAGAACTTAGTTATCGGAGAACAATTTACACCCCCACAATTTGTAAAATTAGACAGATGCTAAGACCTGCTAGGAAGAGGATATTACTGTATTTCCTTGAGAAGAAAGTACCCATTTCTATTTGCGCTGGGATGCGGAGATTGCAAACCACAGCCCGGTTAAAACTCTGAAAAGTTTTGCTGTGAAGCCAGCCATTAGTTAGCTGGCATTGGCATATATAATAGCATTTCATTAGCCCCCGCGCGCACCCACGACGAGAGAATAACTTATGAAGCAACACAAAAATCTGGAGGAGCCGATGGAGTTGATGAGCGAGTGGTTGGCGTTCTGGCCGATTTTACTCGGAACAGCCATAAATACTATCGGATTACACACACTTAGCAGGATTCAGTCCTCGCTGCATAGAGCCAATGGCAGCACCGACGTTGCACATGGCCAAAGAGAGTAATGACCATGGTCCTGGCTACAGGCCAGTGCCCTCTCATTCATAACATTGTGCTTTCACTATTTAAATAACTCTAGCTTGCTCAATTTTTCACACCATTTTCAAACGGTTTGGGTTTTTTTATAACATCGAAAGATGTAGTTATGATACTGCGTACTTATATCATGGATCCTTCATATGGAAATAACATTAAGCCAGATAGCAATAGGTCTAAACCACACACACAAGGTATTTATATTAAATATTTGCGTGTTATATATTTCGATTTTATGTTATTATATTGCTTAATATTTAAAATAATTTATAAAATTAGAAGTCATATTCTATATTTTATGTATAAAAATCGGTCTCATGTTACCACTCACCTCTGTACAGCAGGAGTTGCTTAATTTAGCAATGCCTTAGCCTTGAAGAACAGGGACACAAATTAATGACAATAGTTGAATGGTGGGTATCATTATTTAGATATTCACACCTTTATCAGAAGCAAACCAAACCAACATCCCTTTCAGGAAGAGCCTGCAATGTTTTTCTTGGCCCTCCTTTTCTCTCGGCCAAGGGCCTTGGTCTACATGTTCTCCGCTGCCAGTTTCCTCGAATCGTCGCTGGTGTGAGGCCTCGTGAGTTTGGCTTTTATAGCCTCGGACAGGACAGCGAAGCAGGCAATGTAATTTGAGTGGTCAGTGCCTTGCCGCTTGAGTGCTCTTTGGCCCTCTCTCCAGTGTGCTCTCTGTTGCTTGGCAAAATATACGCAATATATTAACATGTACTAGTAATTATGGAAATTAATAAGTTTTCTCTTTTAACAATTCAAATGTCCACTTATCCCAATACTGTGAACCTATTTTTTTTTTTTACGTTCTCGAACAGAAAACACACTCAGCGTACTTTTAAAGAAATTGATCTAATAGGCTGTCGCCCTTATAAGGCCAAAAATATGTTTTGAGGCTCTGGAGACAAAAATGGCTATTTTGATTGTAAGGTTGCCAACCCCTGGGGTGTAGTTTCAATGTTTGCACATGTTTATTCAAGTGTATTGAGGGACGTAGAGCAAGTGGAGATGGCAGTGGTTCTCAAACTTCTTTACACAGAGTACCACCTCAAATTATATTGGCTCTCCTAGTAACACCATCATAGACCTTCCTGGGTTACCACCTAGATCAGGGGGTGGGGGAAACCTCCGGCCCCCGGGCCGTATAGGGCCCGCGAGACAATTTGGTACGGCCCTCGAGGTAATTTATAAACACACGCAAAAAAGATTTTTTTTTGAAAAATCTAGACCGCAAAAGAATGAAACAAGTGAGTGCCTGTTTTTCCTAGCCAAGGTCAGGGTCCTTGAACACATCACGAGCCTAACTTGTCATCACGTGGTATATGTCTCGTCCGTCTCGTCTGATAGGGGTGCAGTTCTGAGAGAGAGCACCAGAACGCCACTCCGGCACTTCCAGAAATTGCAGTACCCATAAGGATAAGGAGCCATACATATGCCGCAGTTTTTGCGTGGCTGTGTCTTTAGTTGTAAGCCCAGTGGCGATCTGTTCATCTGTCATACTGATCATACAGTCAATAACTTTGTTGTTATTAGCATCTGGTTAGCTAGCTATGCTAACGAATATAAGAAGCTTTTTCTATAACCAGTGAGGTAAAGGCACATCTTTATATCATCATTATAGTTATAAAAAAAATAAGAGAATAAAGTAAACCGGTATAAAATACTATATGACAGTAAAAAAAGTTGTTATTAATAAACAAGAATACAGTTTGAAAGGGGAGTGATTTGTAAAATATCCATAAAGAAAAATAAATATGCTTACAGTTCTGTTTCATATGGATGTTGAGAGATGTATCCATAGATCTCTTAATGTTGTTCTCAAAGTGCACCAGATTGATGCTTTTGACTTCAACATTTTAAAAAAAATTCCCGGGGGGAGCATGCCCCCGGACCCCCCTAGAGGAGGTTAGGTCCCCCACCACTCAAATCATGTCCACATGGATGGGAAACTAAATACATTTGCACACATCTTGTGTCCCTATCTTTTTTGTTTTGGTGGTCATGCCACAACTGTGCATATGAATGCATACGCGAGTCATAAGATATCTGGATTAAAAGGTTGCTTTTTCTTTACACAGCATGAAAGAAAGGTGAAATGAATGGGCTGTGATTTTAGTATTTTTAAGCAGAAGTCAATAACTTGTACGGCCCTCGAAGGATATTGTAAAAATTGAAATGGCCCTTGAGAGGAAAAAGGTTCCCCACCCCTGCTCTAACTCCTACTCCTCACATTAACAAGGATGCTCAGAGCAGGATCAACCAATCACAAACAAGATTGACTATATCTTTCATATTGGTCATTCAAAAAAACATGTTTCCATATGATGTGTTATTCTGAATGTGATTTTTTAAGTGAAATGCTCTCATATTTGTGTGAAATCTTAAATACAGTATCCCCGATAACGTTTTCAAATGAAAGGAAAAAGGACCACATTCTGCTGCAAGTAGATGAGGAACATAAGACACATCTTTGTAAAACTGAATTTATTTACAATTCATTGTTGGTAATTTGATTTTAAAAGTAAACAAAGTGGTCACATCATGTTGTTTACTTACAAATACAAGTAGATGGCTAAAAGTAGTATTTTCTGCATGGTCCATATTTTGTCATGTATCAGCATCATTAATGACAATGTGTAGATCATTCCTCCTGACATGCTAGCAAACATGAACAGGCCATAATGTGTCCCGCTGCTTAGCAACTGTCTGTCGCTCTGTGGAGTTGATTTGACCTAATATCCAATATGATGAATTTCATTTGGTGATGAGATCAGTTGAATGAAATAATTGAGATTGGATCTTGGGCCCGGTATCAGGAGTTCTGCTCCTGTCTGAGTTGTGGCTTCTGTTCTCTGGGCGGCTGTTACAGTGGCCCAACTTTAACCATAATAATAATACATTGGATTTTTATACCGCTTTTCAAAGATGGAACCAAGGTTAAGAGAGAAGGGTTCTTTTAGGAATAATTCAGTGCGTAGTAAAATTTAAAAATGAAGATGTCTTAAGTTGATCTAATCTACTAAAATTTTAGTTTCTCTCTGAATCAAAACTGCATGATGTTTCTTACTGTATAATAAATTAAAAATTAAATTGAGCATTCTTCTATGCTACAACACAAATCTCCACATTAGTTGTAGTTGAAGTTATTTAAAATATGAGCATTTGCAACAGATTGAAGGGGGACATATTGTTTTAACAAACTATTTGAAGATGCTTTGCTGTAACTGCTGTAATAAAATGTGGAAAAGAACGTCCTCCGTCTCCAGGCCTCAGGCTGAGACCCTGGACTACATCACCTTGCAGACGAAACCCTATCAATGTTGCCTCTGCTTTCAATAGAGTCAACAGAGTAGTGCAATATTGCTTATAGGGTGTTGACTCTGAGGGATGATCTCTGTCCTCAGCTGATTCACGCAGACATTATACTACCAGCTTTGCTGTGAATCTCCAATGTGTAATAAACGTGTTTTGGGGGAAAAAACGAATATGATATATATGTTTTGTACATACATAGAATAGATCAACTTAGTCTACTGAAAATATTTCAGTAGTTATATTGTTATGTTCGGACGGTTAATGGTACCTTAATGACTGCTGATTCATTCACGGGCTCACTGAAAACATGTCATGACTGCATGGAGAAAATAGTAAGAGAAAAGGTATTCTATTACTGAGTCAAATTGTCACACAATTAATACAAATGTGCTTATGCTACTTTCTTTTCATAAATCCTAAAAAAATATTGGGTTCGCCGAAATGTCACATAAAAAATCTATAGATTTGGATTTCCATGGGTCGATGTGTTATTTTGCCCATATCCCAATATTCTTTTTCCAAAAGACATTTTAAATGGATAATCTAAGGGAGAATAGCGTCAGTATTAAGGGAAACCTTCTCTTCCTATGATGTAATGCAGACATTAGTCATTAATCATTCCTTTGATGAGATATTGCTTTTGAGTGTATTTTTATTTCATTTGTAATGTTTGTAGCACCATCATTTGCTACCCCTCCAATGTTTTGGTTTAGGGCTCCGATATTTCAGGGAAAGAATGTGAAAATCAAACTGTATCTGCTTTACACTACAGATATGTGAATAAAGCTTTTCCATTGAAGTGAACTCAAGTCAACGTATGATACAGTCATTAATTTGAAGCATACAAAGCATCAGAAAGAAACCTGTAATCATGTCATACTATGTTCATGTCACCATTCTGTCCCATTTATTAGTTTCCAACTGCCTGTTCAAACTGAAATGAGGTCACAAGTAGAGCAACGACATCTATACGTGAAGTATTCTCACATTGTAAAGTTGATGAAGGGTTTCTGCTGACAGGCGACACAACGCTCTCTGCTTGACACTCTTTCCCTGTTGCACTACTGTGGGAGCTGCAGCAAGCAGTGCAATAATGAAAGGGCATCGGTCAGCTGGGCCCCGCCCCCCCCCCTCACTCTCACCCTGCCCCACCTCTGAGCATGCACTTACCCTTCACTTCCTCTATCATCAGGTTGATTTGTTGAATAAAGTGTGCATTAACTAAAGAAATTGTCTTTTTGTTTAATGTTGAGCTTGACATTATGGTATGTTATGTGGTATATATCTCTCACAAAATGAACATTTGTATACCAACTACTAGCTGAGAGTTACCCTGAATTCTTTTTCTCATATGCCTCCATAATGAAGAACAAGAAGAGAGAAGTCTTTATTATAAAATGTTGGTCCCTGCATAGAATTTTTCGATTTTTTATTAAGATAGCTTTCAATTGAAATCCTCATGTTGCCATATTTTATTATTGAGATTCCTTCTTCAGCTGCTTGTCTTTACACCTAAACATTTCAAAATGGTACCCCTTGTTAAATGAAATGAAGTTACTTTGTAGAGGAAAAACATTTACTATATTATTTAAAGTGGAAACAAGTCATTTTGTTATCAGTAAAAGGATTTAAACATAATCTTATAGCATCAAACTGCACTGAACTGTTGCTGTCATGAGTCATTTTTCAAACTATTTAAGCTAATAAGTACATATAAAAAACCAATAGAGCAGGATCCTTTTAGCAGCTTTCTCATCTCAACAGAGCTATCACGGGTGTCAAACTCAAATACACAGTGGGCCAAAATAAAAAAATGGGTACTAGTCGAGGGCCGGACTGGTT
>NW_011351553.1:0-5563 GCF_000735185.1 Notothenia coriiceps | reverse complement strand
ATTTTCTCCTACATTTTTGGGAATATGAGGAAATGACCTGCGGTATGGCTCTCCCAGCATACACGCGGTTTGATTAGCTAGCACTTGTACTGGCAGATTTGCATAAACGGGATTTGATTGGCTGACGCTTCCGTCGAAGCTTCAAAAGTAGAACAAGCGAAGCTTTGCTCCCACAATGCAGTTCGTCAAAGCGTGATGTCACCCCATTCAAAGTGAATGGGCAGAAGCGTTGAAGCTTCAATGCACGTGTGTATGGGCCGTAATGGTAGTCCACACTGTTCTGTTGCGTGCTTCAACGGAGACGCTTCCCATTTACTTCGAATGGGGTGACGTCAAGCTTTGCCGAACTGCATTGTTTTTGCGTCGCGTCGCTTTGCCTCCGTTGCTCGCTTCGAAAGTTGAGAAAAGTTCAACTTTTCAAGCGTTGACGGAAGCGCCAGCCAATCAAATCCTATGCCAGTAAGCGCTAGCCAATCAGACCACGCGCTTGTGTGTCCGGGGCGGGAGATTAATGTGATTGGTTGTTGGTCCGCGCCACACACACCCACTGGCAAGCTTCAACGCGACGGAACCGTTTGGACGATACGTTAGCGTTAGGGACTTGATTATGAACCTTCCCAGGTGGCTGTGTGGAAGGCACTGATAAACAAAGCCTAAAGGGCCGTCAAAACAGGAAATACGTATGAGTTGTCCTGGAAACACCTATTTACATTTTGATTTCCTTTAGTTTGCAGAACATGTTTGCTCCTCTGGTTCAGATAGTTATCTTAAAAACACTTAGGGCAATGTGAATAGACTCACTGTGTAATGTTGTTGTGGTAAACTTCTAAGTAAAGGTGGAAAAATTGAACTAAACCCCAATAATGAAGCGTTCAGTTTGAGCAAATGTGCTTTCAAACCATTTCTTCTTTGAATTCTTGTGTTCTGTAGACCAGCTATAGTTCATGGGTGTGTTTTGAAAATATGTATCTCCCTTTAGTCCTGGGAGCGTTTGGAGGCAATCACATTTGGAAACAACTCAACATCTCAGAGCAAAGTTTGGTCCAAGCAGTAATTCTTGTGGTTTCTGGCGCTGTGAGACAAACAAGATTTTTAAACTGCTTAACCTGTTGTTAGAGTAACGGCATCAACAAATAATGTAATAAACACAGAGTAAAGGTAATTAAAGGGTGGTGCCGCAGCAGCAAGGGGAAGAGGTGAAAGGTGCCAGGCGCCAAACACCCTCCGTTTACACCCCCACTCTTTCCCAAATGAATTATGGAGCTACCGCAGTGAGCTGGAGGTCACGAAAGCTAATGGTTTTGTCAGGGCTTGTCCCGGCTTGGCGTTGATCTCACTTCTCTCCCATCAGATAACCTCCGGGCTATCAGCGCTTTAAAGTCACCCCATGGTTGGGTTCAAACGGCGAGAGGCTGAGCAGGGATGGGAAAGGAAAACGGGGGCTTTTAAAGTGAAGCTACACATCGTTGAAGCTTTGACAGATGACCAAGTAATTGCTGAGTTTTACACCCCCTCCCATAGCCACCACCTCTATTTCCTCAAATTCCTCATTTTTGTACCTGGAAAAATGCACATGCGGGAAGCAACCAATGACACTTACTTACGTTTTTATGAATCTAACTTGAGTATTTTCCCTTATGTAATGCTTTATGTTATTCCTCCTTAGAATTGTATTTGACTCCTTCTGACTGCTGGAAATTGTTTTCTGATTTTACATTTTATAAGCTACCAAACAATCTCCCGGGCCAGTGCGGCCACAGTAGTCAGAACAGGAATAGGTTAACATAAGGGGGCTTAGTGGCTGTTTGGGGTCAGATTTGATCTTTATTCAACCGGCTTTAATTAAAAATGTCTTGTATCCTGTTGCTTTGTGACTGGTAGTCTGAACACAGTGTCTACAGCCCTGCTAGCGGCTCTGTGAGAGTGATCATGCTAATATCAGATTGCTAATAGCGTCAATGCTAACATGCTGATGTTTGGCAGGTGTTAGCGTTTACCATGTTCACCATCTAAGTTTAGGGTGTTATCATGCTAACATTGCAAAATTGAACAATAAATCAAACAAAAAACTTGATTATTTATATCGTTTTGGTTGGTTTGTGTTGTGATGAAGTGGTGATCCCCGACTTGTCATCCAGCGCCATCATAAGGTCAATATGTTCAAGCCATTACAAGTTGTTCTCTATTTACCTTGAACATCTGTTTGGGGATCCAGACTGAGGACATTTTGCACTTAAATGACTGTAAATTTGGACTTTACAGTAAACAACAACTCTATCAATGTTGCATGGATGAGGAAGTATTGTTATTAGATTTTTTTTAAATGTGAATTTGCCACTGACGGGGTACAAGCATAACGCATAGTGGATGGATGGTGGAGTCAACAGGGTTATTTAGGCAACATGATATAATATGGCTGTTTTCTAAATGTCTACAACTCAGAAGGGCACAGTTTATGTGAAAGCCACCATCCATTTTAGACAGTGCTTTTCTTGCGCTGTAGAGAAGAGTGTTACCTTTCAGCTGAGTCGAAAATCATAGCAGGAATCTCAGATATATGGATTTTTAAAACCAAAAGTATCTGTATTGCTCTCTGATCCTTTAAGTGAAGGTTTGGAGCCTGTTTGCTGTCTCTGGTGCAGTGTGAGATAAAAGCAGCACTCAGAACACTGAATATATTCCATCTCCCATCACATTTTGACACTCTCACCTTAATGCTTTTTAGTCCATTATTAGCAAAAAGAAGTGGAAGGAAATATCAGGCCGTGTTATGATTTTTCATTTTGTTTTTTCAAGTAAATTTGCCAGTTTGTAGGGAGCAGTCAGTGATGAAAAGAGTGTCCTCTGTGTAATTACAGAAGCTAAGGGTTAGAGTTTAAGGTGTTGTGTCACAGATAAACCTTTTGCCAACAAACACAGAGGCAGAGCATTATGTTGTGTAGTTTACAACAGAGCCGTAAAAGCCCCCCAGACAGACACAAGCATAAAGCAACAAAGAGCTGGAGGATAATCGTCTTTGAAAAGGATTCTGCTCGAAGACAAACATGACACAGTGTCGTGTTAGAAAGTCAAACACATTCCAGCTGTGACAAAAACACGTTGGGTGAAGTAATTGGTTTGCTTTCTGTTTGTGCAGTTGCCTGTTGTTATCTATGAAGCCTTCCAAAACAGTGAAATGTCACAATTTGCAAACCACACTAACACTTAATCTAGATATTTTTGAGTGTTCATCTCTTAACTCTTAACCCTCCTGTGGTCTTCGGGTCAAATCTGACCGATTTACTGCTTTCATCAATTATAACTTTTTTGTTTTACATTCGATTGCATTAAGGCTTCATGATATCCTTCACAGTAGACATTTGAACATATACAATTGCTGATCACCACTTTCCTTGACTTTTGGATGATTTAGTCAACTTTGTAACACCCATGGTGTTCCTGGTCCCATAAAGAAAAGTAACTAGTACCCATACAGATCAGATACAACACACACACAAACACACCCACACCCACATACTCTAGTTGTGTTCCCCCCCCCCCCCATTATGTTGCCCAATCCCCCATGTGAATCACACCTGGCACACACAAACACAAACACAGAACAATTTGATACATTTCCCGCTCTTATGTGCCCATCCCCCCACATGGATCACACCTGGCACACGCAATACATGTTCAGTGTCTGTTCTTTGTATATTTACTGCAGTTTTTTCATGTATACCAGTAGTCTGATACAATATTTACAGTTTGAAAGGGTGTTAAATGAAATTTGGGGATGATTAATGGTTTTTGTTTTAATGTAATAACAGTTAAAACAAGACCGGTCAAATTTGACCGTGAACACCAAAATAAGGGGGGAAACGAAGACAATAGGAGGGTTAAAAGGACAATCTGGCAATTCCAAGTCCAATTTGCTTATTTTCAAAACTTGATAATGAAGTGTTAGACGGCGGTTTTACAACTAAACAGATAGCAAACTCTGAAAACGACTTTTGGCTGGGATTGTTGGAAGGCTTTTAAAATGGATGAATCTGGATCCTCTTTTACGGAGAAAAATGTTTCTATGTTTCCCCCCAAAATCGTCTGGCTGCTCCGTCGTTACTCTCT
This sequence comes from Notothenia coriiceps, assembly GCF_000735185.1. Lineage (NCBI taxonomy): Eukaryota > Metazoa > Chordata > Actinopteri > Perciformes > Nototheniidae > Notothenia > Notothenia coriiceps. The sequence continues at coordinate 1,456 of NW_011351553.1, read as the reverse complement.
TTGATTTACAGAGGTCTGTGATGGAACCGATGTCTAGTACTGCTAACAAATTAGCTTCTGTCAGATAATTATCCAGTGAATTTTACTCTGAAGTAACAGGGGTGTTATCATAAAAATACAAAATCTTACAAAATGTCACTTGAAGACTTTTATACCTCCAGAGCAGTAAACATCAAACTTTAAATATGATCAAACATGCTGCACCTTGTCCTGTGACACACTAATACATCTAAAGGTAATCAGAGTCCTATGTAGGAATGTTGGACTCCGAAAAGGAACCAATAACAGAAAGTACAATTAATCCATCAATAAATAGAATCAAAAATGGAAAGTTTGATACAACCACATGGAAATATATTAGCAACAGCCAGCAACAAGTATTCCCTTTAGACTTAGTTGTAATATTTCTTTCCACACTTCAGACATTATCTTTAGAAAAGGAAGTGTGGAACGCTGACAAAACATCGCTCTTAACGTCATAGGCTCTGTTTTTCAGCTTTCATGAATAATCTTTGACTATTTGGATAATTCTTTGCCTCATCCCATTGTTCCTTTTTGCAAAGTCCTGGAGAATCATTATCTTGAAGCATGGCAGACTGTTGTTGTTCAGGAGAAAGAACTAAGAGAACTCTCACATCGTCATATTGATGGGTTTTTGTGTTTGTGTTTTAATAACAGAAAATGTTTTTCAAATGTTCTTTGCATTCAACAGCCAAATTCGCATTGCAACAACAAAATCACAGGTTGTAAAGTCCAGTAGTTAATGCGGAAAAGTACGTTTGCTCTCCTGCAATATTGAGAAAACAATAAAAAAGTACTTGGTCAACCGTAGATATCTGTCAACACGTTTTTTATATATCTTGCCCAATAAGACAAAAAAAACAACAGTTGCCTCCTAAGTGGAGGTACAAATGAAACACGGTTATACACTATTCTTCAATATTGGACTTCATAACAAGCTTGCAGTGTAGCGGATCAGCACTGATTATCATACTGGAGTCTGTGAGGTGGAACAAGTTGTACCAAACAATTTAATGTACTTTTGTATGGAGTGAAGCCGCGGCAGGTCCATATATTGGCGACTGCTACAACATAGGAGGACATTTTCCCCGGCTGTGCAGCACATTTATTTTGGAGGCGCTCCAGGAGACAGCAGGACTCCTTGGCACGGAGAACGTTGTTGGACGGGATGAGGGTTGGGGTCTAAGCAGCAGCCGACTTTGGTCTCACACATGAGGAAATGTCTGCTAACTGGGAGGACTGCCTGGGAGCTGGCAGCAGTCGCTCTGACATACACTGTGAGTGGAAATAATGCCATGTTTTTTGTATTCATGACTCAACAGCAGGAAGGTGTAGGTGGCAGGGTGGAAGGAATGGGCAGAGACACTGAGCTTGTAACAGAAGTCTCGATTCCTGCACCAGTGTCCTTGAACAAGTCTAATTGAGGTGAAAGCTA
>NW_011351552.1:0-1752 GCF_000735185.1 Notothenia coriiceps | reverse complement strand
AAATCATTATGTCGGGGTAGCATTTGCTTGGCATTTCCGGTTATTTCTCCACTGGTTAATATGTGTTAACAATACCGTGTAACTGTCATGTTTGAAGGGACGAAATCGTGACATCTTCACGTCTCCCAGCATGGTAAATCGTCACATGTTCACGTCTTGCCGTGATACCGGGTTGCTCAAAAATGACATTCCCAGAACAAATGACCATATCTTCCCTTCTAAAAGTCACTTTTATTTTTTTCAAAGTGACAGACACATTGGATTAACCTATGGATTAACCTTCAGCCGCGTTTTTTTCTCGTTTTAATGCCATTGAACACGACTTTTGATCAGAATAACGGCTAAAGTGAGCATATCTCCGTGTTTTGCTACCTAAAGCTACTCGCTACATTTGCTTCCCTTGTCACGAGTTCTGATCGCTCAGTGATGATCCTTATATTTCTATAATCTGTGGACTCTCAGGATGTTATCTAAGCTTGTTTGTGCAGATCCAATAAGTATATCGATCAGTGTAGCTAGAGTTCTGTGCTAACGGCCTTAAGATTGTTTCGCTCATAGCTAATTCAGAGGCTCGGCACTAGCTTTGTGGGTTTTTTTTGGAAAAAAAAGATCATTTAGCTGAGTTTCTTCCCGTTACATGGATATAAAACATTCATAGTTTATTGAATATTAAGATGCCCTCAGACGCTGTTTCCTGCAGATGACGCATTTTTCCCCCCGGTATCGGGGGTGCTGTGTAGAAGAGGCTAAAAAGGTAGCAACAAAAGCAGGCAAAACCACGCATTTTAAAACTACACCTAAAAACACAACCACCCCATTCCGTTTTCCAATATCTATAAGGGACGACCCAAGTCAAAATTCAAGCACCCCCCACCCCCCCTCTCGGGGTGGACGCCCTCTCAGCCCTGGTCTGGCGGAAACACTGCTTTAAATACAACTCAGTCATGCTACCTGCAGACATTTTCAGATGATTGATGGTTGATTCATTTTTGGAGTGGACTGGAAGACATTATCTGCTTCTGAATGTGGCAAGAGCACCACGGCAGGGCCCAGGAGGTGAACGGGGACCTCTCCAAGTAGCAGTCTACACTCCATATTTAGGTATGGTCGGGGACTTGAACCAGCGACCCAACGGCTCACAGTCCAAACCCCTACTGACTGAGCCACCGCCGGACATCTTGACAAATCTTGTCCAAGTCTGTTGTTGCCAGTGCACTCTTCTTTGCTGTGGTCTGCTGGGCGCGCAGCATCAGAGCCGGTGACACCAGCAGACTCAATAAACTCGTTAAGAAAGCTGGCTCAGTCATCTGCGTCAAACAGGACACTTTTGTTGTTGTGGTGGAGAGGACGACTCTGAGCAAACTGTTGTCAATCATGGATAACCCCTACCACCCTCTCTAACAGCAACTGGACAGAGAGCGGAGCTCCTTCTCCAACAGACTGCTCCAGCTCCGCTGTCACGAGGACAGAGGAAAACATTCCTGCCAACAGCAATAACACTTTATAACAACTCATCTACGGCTGTCCTAGAACTCACTGCTCCATAGTTTCTCTTTTGTTAACTGGACTTATAACATCTCACCGTACATTTTACGAGGGCTGCCCTCGACTAAAGATTTTTTCAAATTGGCCAATAGTCGTCAATTGCATCCAGTGTTTCCCCTAGGTTTACTGCCTTGGCAGGATTCGTGCTCCGATTTTTTTTTTTATCCTCTGGAGCAGAGAGAGGAGCTGTGGATTATTTTTATTGAT
>NW_011351551.1:0-3637 GCF_000735185.1 Notothenia coriiceps | reverse complement strand
ACCGTGCTCTTATTGACGCTTCCATCCGTCCGTTTTTTAAAACAAAATGTCCCATTCACGGGGCCAACCAAAGCGGTCTCATCACCTTCTTCGTTCACGTTTGACTATTGTTCACTGTGGTTTGTTGTTGTCTGAAGTAATGAACGTTAGTTGGTGCTCCAGTATAATCGGTACCCCTGAAACTCATCCAGTGAGAAACGTTCCGCGGTGCAAAAATAAGTGCGATTAAAATGCGTTAATTTCTTTAACGCGTTAATTTTTGTGTAATTAATTAATCTTAATTAACGCGTTAAAGTCCCGGCCCTATTAAAACCACAAAAGCATTGTACACAATTTAAACCAATCAACGTTGTGTAATTTACCAGGATAAACTGATGTTTTTTAGTGGATGAGTAATGCAGATATCACTGTGTAATAACTTGAGAGTGAGGAGAATACTTCCGGTTTTATTATGAAAACTTTGAGACCGGAAATACTGTTTTCACCCCGTGAGGGTTGACGCCAACTTTACATGGAAGCTGCCGTCAATAGAAATTAACAGGGGAAAGACGTAGTATATACACATTCTCCTGGCGAGACCTCAAATAATCTTCGTAATATCTATCAAACTATAGATCCTACAAAGCCTCTGGACGTGGATTCTAAAAGTACAATATACACTTCTCGCTAGAAATGTAATCAAAAGCATTTTAATGGCCAAACTATTCCACAATTTAGGATTTTCCAGAGAGGGTTATTTGTGAATATGCGATGCTCCGGAGCGTTTGCAATTGCTGCAAATTGTTGTTTCTTACACGACCACTAGAGGTGCTAAACTTTAAAAGGTTTATAGGTTGATAGGTCATAATAAGCTGCTGAACAATCAACCTATTTGGTCGTTTTTTGGAGGAGGACAGGCTGGTAAAACGTCTGCGCTCAAATAAGCTCTAATTAAGATGGCCATCAACGCAGGAAAGCGTCGTGCACTCGTTATCTCTGAAGGTATTGAGTGTGATCAGCATTATGTTGCAGAGAAGGATGTTGTGTCACTGCGTTGTGCATTGTTAGCCATGTGAGCTAACAAGCTGTGTGGCTTCAGAGCGCACACTGAAAGGCCCTGGTTTTCCGAGAGGGGATGAGACGGAGGTCATTGCAGAGAGTGATCTCTGTAGTGCTGCTCATCCTGGCAGCCGCTCTGACAGCAGCGCTGATTAAAGACAAGAAAAAGGCTGGAAACAGGACGGGATGAGAGGAGCAGTCAAACTGTCAGTGTGGCCGTCAACATTGACGGCCACCCTGCTTTGGTGTCAATGTTGACGCACTCAATATTCTCTGTTTGTATTTTAACTCATGGCCAACAAGAGTGTGAAATTGCCACTTCATACTCCTCAAACCAGTGGTGTAAAGTTACTAAGTAAATGTACTCAAGTACTGTACTTAAGTACAATTTTGAGGTAGGCTACTACTTTCATTGAGTATTTCCATTTTCTACTTTGTACTTCTACTCCACAAAAATTCAGAGGCAAATGGTGCACGTTTACCCCACTTCATGTATTTAATACCATTAGTTACTTGTGATGAATGATGGTAAATCTAATCAGTGTTAAATCAGACTTTAGTTCCACCTGGAGTAAATCCACAAGCTACCCTGCAGTATACAAAGTCATTCAAACTAGCTGCACCTTTACCAGCTTTGAGAACACTTTCATGATCAATCATTATACATCATATACAGTAAATATATTATTCTGAAATGGACCAATCTGCACAATGACTACTTTTACTGTCGCTACTTTCACTATATTTGGATGCAAATACTTTTCTACTTTTACTTGAGGAACATTTTGATTGAAGGACTTTTACTGTAACAGAGTATTCCTACACTCTGCTACTTAGGTACAAGATCTAAGTTGTTCTCCCACCTCTGGCTGAAACAAAGCGAGGGCTTTCTCTCTCATTCTGAGCGTTATTCTTGTGTATCTGCAGAGACAGAGGTCAGGATGGAGTGATAACATTGCTCTGCATGCTGATTGTTACTGAGTCTATAAGTGTGGAACACTGAAATTAACAGCTACAATCTGAGTTGATTAAATAATAATTGAGCTGATACATTTGCTCAATGGTTTATAACTTTTTTTATATTGTCATTATCTCAATGATTTTCATTAATCACTAATCTTTTTACCAAACATTAATCACATTTGTCTAATCTACAAAAAAAGAAAAATAGTACATAAGCATAGAGATTTTTCATAGACAAAGACATACCTGTGGTAAATGATGTTTGCATATTATCTGTTTTTTAAGTTAGGAGGTTGTTGTTGTTGTTGTTGTTGTTGTGATTTCTCTTTTAATTATTATTCTTAAATCCTTAGCATAATTTACCATGAGTTTGTCATTATTAATACATCAATTCAAATTTCCCCTGCTTCACTCTTGTTTCTAAATACAATCCTGATTTCTGAATATAAAATCACATGATAAACTTAACATGCTAGGCTGAAGTCCTACAAAAGCCTTATCACAAGATAAAGTAGATTTTAGGTTGCCTACAGTATTATGTTTGACAAAACCAGCCAATAACTATTCTAATGGGAGCTATTTATGTTTGCTAATGTAAGGTTCATGAATAGAAGGGGCTTCAACCAAGTTCATAGCCACGCAAGGCCCGCTGTTTCATTGCAGTTATGCTGGAAAAAATGAAAGGTTGAATTTAATTAAATGTATTATGTCAACACATTTCACATAACTGTATTAGGTTAGTTGAAAGCAATAATATTAAGTTGAACCTATCTAAACCTAACATTATTGCATTCAACTAACCTATTACAGTTATGTGAAATGTGTTGACATAATACATTTAATAAGGTAAATGTTTCAGTGTTTTTAGTGCATGGCATAACATCAGTTTAATTATGGCAAGAACTAAACCAATCAACAAATTGATAAAAAAAAAGACTTAGCTGTGATTTCAAGTACATCACAGTTTGTTGTAGTACCTTTACATCTGTATTTCTCCACATTCACAACGTTTATTTGAATATACAAATTCACAGCACCACAGGTGGAGAGAGACAAGTTTATTTTCTCTCATAAGAAAACTGAACTAAAGCATAGTGTGTATAAAGAAGCACTTTCATTATTAGAAAATATGGTCAAATGCCAATTAATCTCAATGCACTAAAATGAAGGCATAAGAAATATGCATGAATATTTTTTTATTATATGAAATGTTGTGTAGTTACTGACTAATATCATGTGCAATATTACACTAGTTTACAGTGGGTGCTGACACCATTACTTTGAAGAGATATGGTGAAATGAAGACTACAGTAATGCAGGAACATGTTCTGTGTTGCTCTTTCAGACCAGACGAATAAAAGGCTATTAAAATGCGCTCATTAGGGTTTCAGAATTTAAATAATGATGAAACAAAACGAAAGCTCTATTCATAATTGATCACACATTATACTGTCTTTAATAATGTGGAATATCAAAGTGGATTTTTCAAACCAAATCACACTTACTGTATGTGTTCTGGCTAAAAGCCTTCAAAAGACTGTTAACACTAAGAGACACACACAATGAGTGTCATGTCTTAAAGAACACTCATTGTTACAGCAGACAATACTGAGAGGAGGGGAGAGGAGAGGAGGAG
>NW_011351550.1:0-9170 GCF_000735185.1 Notothenia coriiceps | reverse complement strand
TTACCGGGACATTAAAGGTACTAGGGTAGGTAATTCACACTTTTTGTTATATTCCATGGAATGCTCTTAACATCCCGATAGCAATGAATACATTAAATGCTTTGACAATAAATACATTTAAAAATGTCATCTCTGGAAGCCGTGGTACTGTAAAAAGCACAAACAATCATTTTAGCCGTCCCGGCTAAAATAACTGGATGGCCTACCTGCCTGTCAGCCTTCCATCTGTGCACAAACTTATCTCGTGCCCTCATTGGTAATGTGTGCATTTGTGTGTGTTGGAAGAGGGGCTCTTTAAGGAAGTGGCAGATTTTTACCGGTTGTGTACTTTCAAATTCTAGCGTGCTCGAGCTGGTTTCTCCAAAATGACATACCCCACCTTTAAATCACTAAATCTATAAAAGGCTATTGTGTAGACAGCGTGGTGCTCATACTTTTTTTCAGAGTCTTGGTGCAGCTTTTCAGACTGATGCCATTCATCCGTGTCTGCAGCTTCAGATCCTCCTCCATCTCCTCCACCTCCTCCTTCAGCCTGGACAGCACCTTCTCTTTCTCTGCTCCGTGTTTCTGTCCACAGATATACGACCTGTTGGGACAGGTGACAGGCCATTAATTTACTGTCATGATGGTTGAGCACTTATTGAACATGTTCTACTTAATTTGATGCTTCTGCAGCACCTAGGTATACTTGTATGTGTACAAATATTACAGTTTGAAAAGTGAAAACGACTGTGAGAGAGATTTAAACTTTTAAAATCAAATGAAACTCACATTGCATCCTGCATATGTCCCCTGAAGTTGAACGATATGTCCTTGTGGTTGTCCTGCTGTTGCTGCTGCAAGTCTTCAACTTCAGCCTGGAGCTGCTCGATCTGGGCTTCCAGCACACGCACCTCCTCAATGTTCTCCTCGCTCATCTTCTCCATCATCCTGAAGGACAAACACAGACTGAATAAATACAAATCGTTTAGAACTTTCGCTGGCTGAAGTTAGACCAATATATACAATACAATCGAAATGGCAAATAAGACCACTGTCACCAAATGACATTAGTATTGTACTTTATGCGGGAGAAAAACAAATTATGTGCTGAAAAAAATACAGAAAAAAGATTACATGAAGATAAAACAATTTGAGTGAAAAGGATATCGTAAAAAAATAGATCAATCTGCATTAAAATGTAAATCGTACAAGGTGGTAAGTTATTTTACTTGCTTAAAAAAAGGCATATATCAAAGGATTAAATACTCTAACAAATAAAATACCTGTGTTTTTACTTCAGTCAAAAAGTATTAGCATAATGTACCTTGAGTAACCATTATGCAAAATAGGTACAAGTGGCGTTACAGAAAAGTAAAACTTGTTTTAATGTAATGTCATTAACCTTACATTACGACTTGTCTATACCTAGTTAAATTTAGAATTAAACAGGCTGTTTTTCCCCACATTAGTTATGAATGCATTTCTCCTCCTCTCAAAAGCTTGCTGAACATATTTAATTTATAAAAGAAATTCACTGTGAAGGGGTTAACGTTTATGTTGTATTATTCACTACAGTAACTTTAGAGCATTCTAGCTAGCTAAACTTACGAAGGCTTCAAAAAGACACTAGATAAAGTCAAACTGTCAAGTTTAAAGTCAACTTACCGTATTGGTCTTCTTTATAATGTGAATTAAATAAAAGTGAATTTAAGTGTATTTAACCCTCTTTTCCTCACTCTTCTTTCTGACAACCAAAACAATTTGGAGACTCGCGCCCTCGGACCTTACCACTTTCCCCCTAGAGCAGGGGGGAGAAACTATTTCTGTGAGAAAGCGTCACACAGTTTGCCTATCTAGAGATTCAAGAGCTGATCATTTTTAATGTAAAGATCTGTATTTTAAAACTGCATTAGCTATGTATTATTGTTAATATGCACTAAATAAAAAGTTGTTCAAGCTGGAAAATAAGAAGTTCCCCTTTACATCAAAGCTGTATCTGTCAGCTGTTGGTAATCCTGAATGATTACAACATTTTTTAAGCTAATTAATCAAGATAAAAAAATATTTCGATATGATTACCACTGATAAATAAAGCATTTTAGTTATTAACTTACCGGTATCCCTTTCTGCGTTTATTTTCTTTTTTTCTAGAGCGGTTGTTGTATCTCACACGGCGGAACGTTTCGCTTCTGCGGAAAGGAACAAGCGCGGAAAGGAAAGACTGCAGGAGTGCAACTCCGGACAGATTTACCGGTAACACCAGCTGGATACATGTGAGGTAAACATTTGTTGGTTTTTCTGTCGATATAATTTAAACCAGTGGTTTGATCTAGAATCTTCGGCTCAGTTATTGGTGAATTTATTTAGATAAGGTGGTTTATTTAGACTGTGTGCCGCTGTCTTGGTTCCTCCTAAGATTTAAAACTTTAGTTTTTTTACACAGGGCTGTCTCTGTCTTACTAGCTGCTGGCTCACACTCGCCTGCAAATTGCACTATATTTTCTTAAACACATTGTTTAAAAAACGTCTATCGAAACTGTATGTACTGACCTAAAGCGTATTCATGGTATACCACTGTTTATACTGTACATGTGACATCTTTAGTCTATGCACGTTTAATATCATACATTCATCAGTTTGTTTCTGTATGTAATGTCTACTTTTAACATGTTTATGCTTAAAACCTCTCTTTGTATGTTATACTTATACTTGCACTGCTTACTGTAACTGTTACTGTTTAATCAATCCATTGTTTTATTTAAAGGGCTGAGTCACCATGCAGCATGGTTCCAATACAGTTGACTTAAAAACCGAATGAATACGAAGAATAAAGTCTACAAATAAAACATAATCAGCGTTAAAAGGATAAAAGCACTAAGTTCTAGGGTAGGCTCCAATGAAGTGAATACAAAGGTTCACTTTATTCCAGGTTTTCAACTTAACTTACTTCTTAAACATGTAGCTCCCCAAAAAAGGATTGAATGTTAAAAAAATATTGACCCAGAAATGTATAATGTACAGCTTTCACTATTGTATAACCAAAAAGGTGCATATTTCCAGAGTTGAGTGCATAAAGTGAAATGAAAAAGTTAGAAATGCCAATTAATCTATACTCAAAACTGTCATTGAGTACATTTCTGGTTGATTCACCTGTTATTGACCTTTAAAAATATTTTTGGCATTTTATGTTACATTAAATTGCACCCATGCATGTTGTATTGATGAGCTACTGAACAGAGGACTGACTGCTGGTGTTTGTTGTTTATGCAGTGACAGTGTTGTCGTGGATACAGAGAGATGCAGCGGCTTTACGTTGGTGGGTTGAGCCACACAATCACTCAGAAGGATCTCAAGGATCGGTTTGGAAAATTTGGACAAGTGGAGGATGTGGAGCTCCGGACCAGGAAGGACGACGAAGGTGAGGAGACAAATTCATGGTTGGACGCTCAGACGTTATAATTACAGTTAGATATTTAAATTACATTTAATTCTGCTCACTATCATGCTGTATTTTATGTTGCACACAATCTAGTATCCACCCTTGTCAGTCATTATTTTGTGATATTTACAAAAAAATCTGTTAGTTGCATTTAGGGAAGCTCTTATAGGTATTTTCACATTTTATAGTCGATTATATTGTAAGAATGACTCTTATTATCGTTTGAAAAACACTTTACTATTCTGGTTATTGCTATAAATTATTTTAATTTGTATTATTTTTAACCTGAATGTGTTCTGACTCTTGTTGCAGGTGTTCCTTACAAAACCTTCAGCTATATTAACATCAACATTACAGACGCTGACCTAAAGAAATGTAAGTGAACTGAGCCATCTGCACATTTGGTGTCATTCCTCCTTATTTGAATGAAAACAGGAACAAATACTTTCAGTGTGGGTAGATAGAATACTCTTCATAGATAATGTTCAGTTTCTACAAACTAAAAAATAATCAGATAAATGGCTGCACAATACTGGTTCTGGAAAATTATTTTAAAATGTTGATTTATTGTAGTGTGTTTAACCCTGTGTTTACCATACCTGACGTCAGAGCTTGTGTTGTATCATCAGTTGAGATCAGTCTGTTTGCTCTGCAGGTATGACGGTGCTGAACAAATCCAAATGGAAAGGAGGAACTCTGCAGATAGAAACGGCTAAGGAGAGTTTCCTGCACAGGTACATTCACCTTCACCTCATCATAAAAGTCTTCTCAGTCTAACATTAACTCAATCACTATGGGGCAGCATGAAGTTGACATATTCAACCATCAAGTTGAACATTCATTTGTAATATTTGTATATTTAGACTGGCTGAGGAGCGGCAGACGGCAGAGCAGCAGCGCCTCCTGCCGCCTGCAGCAGAGGACCAGAAGCAGAAGATGCTGGACTCCCTGAGCAAAGCCGGCGTGGAAAACTTTACCATGAAGGCAGCGGTGCCGGGGACAGAAGTACCAGGACACGAGGTACACTCATTTACAGCTTTATTTTTGGTGGTTTGACTGCCAAAAAATAACTAATAACAGCTGGTCGTGTAAAAAAAGTCCTTTCTTGCCCACAACTCTAACCAATTTAATATTTTCCTTAACTGGTTTAGCTGTTTTAATTAAAGTCATTGACATCTAAGGCAAGAAAATCCAGGCAAAAACATTGTTTTTCAGGCAGTAGTTGCATGACATGTGTCTTTTATACACTCTTGTCTTGTAAAAAAAATCCAAAATACTTACTATACTACTAATATGTAGGTGTTTAATTTCGTAAAATGTGTCTACTTGAACCTGTATAGTTTTCCAAAATTACTAAAAGTTACAATAAGATAATTCCTCATTTGCATATTGTTACATACCATTTTTGAAAACTTGTAACATATAAGTAATTACCAAAAATCAACTGTTAAATGACCAATCTATTCACCTGTAGTGTCTCCCATGATAGCCCAAAAGCAACAGGAAGGATGAGAAATGGGAAATATCTGCTGTTACTGTTTGGTTGTATTCATAGTAGCTTAAGATTCATTAGTAATCAAATAAGAAGACATGCTGTTAATGTCTGCTATTTAATTATTGCTGTGAAAATAGGCTGGATGGAGAAAGTGATATAAGAATAAAGGTGATGATTGTCTTCATGTGCTCTCTGGTTTCAGGACTGGGTGGTGAGTAAATTTGGACGTGTGCTGCCTGTGCTGCAGCTCAAGTGTCAGAAAGGCAGCCGAGCTCGAACCCTGAAGTACGACCCGTCCAAATACAGCCACAACATCCGCAAGCTGGACCGCCCCTCCGCAGACCAGTCCGCCTCAGACCTGCCCACCCCGGTGAGTCAGCTGACCTGGGAGCTGCAGGGGGGCGATGACGACATCAGCAAGAAGAGGCGCGGAGAGTTTCCCGCATACGAGCCGCCGAAACGCAAGATGAGCCGGACAGACGCGGTCAACTCACTGAAAGCTGAGGGCAAACCCAGGTAACCATGGGAGGCTTTCCACTCATCCAAGAGGTCCACATGTTATTCTTAGAACTCCTGAACGTTTCAGTTTGTTTCTGTGATTCCCAGATGTTTTCAGTCCAATTCTCTGGAATTTCGCCCGCTTCCTGGAATCTCTTTTAAGGTCCTGCTGGATTCTCAAATTCCCCAAATCGTTCAATGGTTTCTGGGCTTCTCAGCTAATTCCTGACATTACATATTCTCCAAGTTATTTTCAGGATTCTCAAAGTCGCAACCATGTTCATTGGACTCCCAAATGTTTCTTAAGGTTTCTTCTCATTTCTGACACCTGCTGGTATCGGGTAATACACATTTCAAAGTCCTCTTCAGGATTCTCAAAGATTTCCAACAGTTTCTTGGATTTCCAAATCTTTCTTTCTTTTCTTAAATTCTAATAAGTTCGTACTCAATTCCCCAAACTTTATAGCTGGCTTTTGATTTTCTGGGATTCTCAGTTCCTGCTGGTTTGTTGAATTAACAATTGCTCACACTGATTTATTTTATATTTTGTTTTAGGTGGCTCCTATGATTCTCATTATCCAAAATGTTTTATACAATTATAGAACCCCATAAATAATAAAGCCCTATTTTTAAGCTATCTGCAAACATCAACATATTAGGCAATCAGTGCCAGGTGGGAACAAAACAGAATCATGTGGGAAATAGAGTCTAGAACTATTTCAGGTCAACTGAAGTCAAGATCACTCTGTTGATATTAACAATATAAAGTTCCTGGAAGTGTAGACCTATGAATATATTGAGTATTTGAGTATTACGATGTACTTCATCCAAGTGTTATTTTACCCCTATCATCATCACCCTGTCTCCTCTCTTGTTTCCCTGTCAGACTGAAGCAGAGCGTTGACTCTGCCGCTCTCACAGAGGCTCCTCAGGTCACCAACGGGCATAAACCCCCCAGCACAGTCAGACCAGCTCAGATGAAGGGGCCATCTCTTACTCTCAGTGACATCGATTCAGACGACGAGATCCACAGAATAGTGGCAGTCCAGAGCTCCTCCCATAATGCACTACAGCAGGAAGAGGACGAGGATAAGCTCGAAGTGGTTGGACTGGATTATTTGGTGACGCCGGGCCGTGCTCGTCAGCAGCAGAAAGGTAACAGCCGTGTTTCAAACATTAAGTCCATTTTTTGAGAATTATAAATCTTTTTTGCATTTGTCTTTAAAGGAGCTTCTAAAATAATCTTATACCAATATTTATAGTTTTTTATTTATCAAAGAAATTGTGACCATAATATATACTGAGCAGGACATTTCACAGTAGGAAAAATAACTTGCTGTGCTCTAACTATGTAATGAAAACACTGCAAGTATATCTTTGATAAAAAGTTAAAATATTATCTGATTTATAGAAATTATATATAAAGGAATGAAAATGGGAGAATGAATTAAATTGATAAATAAATAAGAAATCCTTTCTTTTTTATTATTATTGAAGATGCTTCTTTTTGTGATTTCAGGAGGTGATGAAGAGGAGAATGACTACGACTCTGCAGACACAGATGAACTGTTGGCCTCCAGGAAACCTCCTCCTCGTTCTTCTTCTCCTCCTCCCCAGGAGAGACCGACCCTCACTGCAGGAAACATCTCTGGGAGCAACACAGACAGGAAGAGAAAGACCAAGAAGAAAAGTAAAGCTGAAGAGGGAGATTCAACAGATGCTGAAGAACCCTCCACACAGAAGAGAAGGGATGCTGGGAAATTAAGTTCTCAGAAACAAAGTAACAAGATGAAAGTCCTCCCTGTTGTAAAACCATCTTCCTCAGAATCAGAAAGTGATGATGAGGAGGAGGAGGAGGAGGAGGAGGAGGAGGAGGACTGTGAATCCGCTGATTCCAGTTCAGATTCTGATTATGAAGCCATGTTCTCTAACGTCACTCGTCTGGAGATCTCCCTGGCTGATCTGCAGAAGCTAGCTGAAGAATTCCAGGATACTTCTGAGACTACAACTCCCAGCAGCCTCAGCGTCTCTGAACAAGAAACTAAGCCCCCAAAGAAGGGCACCACGCCGGAGGAGATCCTCGCCGCCCTCATGGAGGACGACAGCAGCGAGGAGGAGGAGCAGCAGCCAAAGAAGAAAAAGAAAAGGAAAGCAGACCCTACAACCCAGCTGCTGCCGGCCTTCAAGGGGACGAAGGCGCTGAACGAGGGGTCGGAAACAGAAGAGGAGGGAGAAGGAACTGAGTTAAAAAAACTAAAGATGGACCACAAAGCAACTAGCAGCAAAATGAATGGACAGAAACACACAGAAACCGAGAGCAGTGAGGATGAGGAGGATGAGGAAGAAAAACCGAAGAAAAAGGAGGAAGTGGTGAAGAACATGACTGAGAAAGCTGAATCAGTTTCCTCCTCCAGCAGTGATGAGGAGGAACAGGAGGAACAGGAGAACAAGGGGAAGGTGTTCAAAACCATGGCTAAAAAAGCTCAGAAAGAGTCCTCCTCTAGCAGCGATGAGGATGAAGAGGAAGAGGAGGTGCCAAAGGCAAATCAGACTGTTCTTACATCTAAAGCTGCAGCAGCTTCATCCTCCAGCTCCTCTGAAGAAGAAGACGAGGACGAGATCCTTCCTGCTAAAGATGCAGGGAAAGCAGCACCTCCCCCTGCTCCTCACAGTGAGTCCTCCTCCAGCGAGGAAGAGGAGGAGGAGGAGAAGCAGGCTCCTCTCCGGGTCCCGTTAGGAGCTAAGGAGGAAGAGGAGCGCCAGAGGAAGGCCAACATCAGGAGGCTGGCAGCTGTCCAGCAAAGGCAGAAAGAGACGGAGGAGAACAAGAAGCTGATCCAGGGAGCGCTGGCCAACCTGGTGAGGAGAGCCGGGCCGTCCTCTGCTCTTCAGGGGGCTGCTTGAGGCTTGAGTCAGAACGGGTTGAGGTCTAGAATAAGTTCAGGTTTTTAAGATGTTTACATTTAGATGAATTGACCCAAAATGTGTTTTTGTTTTTACATCAACTTACACAAAAAAGCCAGTACACCAAATGTTGACATGAATTAGTATCCCAGCTCTCAACAGTGAGAGTGAGGAAGAAGGAACACAAACAAATGACCATCAATGAATGAAGCGACTAATTGAAAACAATTATTAAACAGTAATTAATGTTACAGAGGGAAAGTCTTGACCTTGGAAACTTTTCAGATTAATTAAATTTGCATTAATTGAATTGTATATTATAATCCTTAATAGACTTTTTCAGTGGTTAAGTTGGCAGACACAGAGGAACATTAGCATGCAGTCTGGCTTTAGGAAGGGTGTACCTTTCCAGTATTTGTTTGTGGGGCAAAGCCTAAGTTATTAAAGCTCTAATATTTAATACTCAAAGGTCAAAAGATTGAAAACACACCGATGTACCAATTGAATGTGTCAAACAGACATACAGTGGGGCAAAAAAGTATTTAGTCAGCCACCAATTGTGCAAGTTCTCCCACTTAAAAATATGAGAGAGGCCTGTAATTTTCATCCTAGGTATACCTCAACTATGAGAGACAAAATGAGAAAAGAAAATCACATTGTCTGATTTTTAAAGAATTTATTTGCAAATTATGGTGGAAAATAAGTATTTGGTCAATAACAAAAGTTAATCTCAATACTTTGTTATATACCCTTTGTTGGCAATGACAGAGATCAAACGTTTTCTGTAAGTCTTCACAAGGTTTTCACACACTGTTGCTGGTATTTTGGCCCATTCCTCCATGCAGATCTCCT
>NW_011351549.1:0-7205 GCF_000735185.1 Notothenia coriiceps | reverse complement strand
CATAAAAATAATTGCGCCATCAAAAGATGAGGACGTGTTCGTCAATAGAAAGAAAGTACATTCCATCAACACGCAGATTGTTTTCATTCATCATGATAGGGGGACTTGAACGGCGGTATGGGCTGTTATTGAACGTGTTTAAGTGCTGGAAATATGCTCATTGGATAATAGTTTGCAGGGTGCTTTTAATTGCCTCCTTGATTTAATGCAATTTACGTATTTTTATTGTTTGCTCTCTCTCTTTAACGTGCATATACAACGTCATTATCGTGGTCTGCACAAACTTGTCATCATGCGTGTATTCTGCTAACTGCACTGTCCATAACTATTTGATAGGAATACATTTCTAGCCTACGCTATTTCCTTGTTTTAGTGGGCTCGTTTGTGGGATGTTGCGGATGAGTTTCACCGAGACCGCCTGCTCTGAACAACCAATCACCGTACTGACCGCTTCTAAACTCATGCACGAGAATCGACGTAATCCATAGCAACGGCGCGTCACTCTTAGTTCACTCTTAGTGATTTATCCTTAGTATGAGTATGTCTCAGCGGCTTTGTGAATAACTTTTAAGAAAAAACTCCTACGTAAAATGTTTTAGCGCGAGTTAGGAGCACTCCTAGCGGTAAGATAAAATGCTTTGTGAATACGGCCCCAGGCCTTCACTGTCAACCCTGCTTTATTTATTCATTACTATATCCAATCACACCTTCTTTCTCTTTCCCTCAGGTGGTGCTGGTTGCCTCTGGACAGTTGTCTGGTTCATCTTCGTATCTGATGACCCTCGCACCCACCGTCGAATCAGCAAGGAGGAGAGAGATTACATCATAAAATCCATTGGATCTCAGGTGCGCGTGAAAGAATGTTTTATTTACAGCTAACTTTCTCAATATTGCCCTACAATTTTGGTAGAAAGAAAGCCGTAGAGATAAGAAATGACAAAATATGTATTTGTTTATAATATGTTAAATGAGAGCATGGTGAACAATGACATGCTCTGCTTTATGGTAGCTCCTCTGGGGATTTAAATGCAACAAATATTACTATGAGTCCACTGGTAATGTCCCAGTATTGCCACTCTGGAAGAAGAAAATGACGTGCAGCTGTTAGTCTGAAAGGGAGTTTTGGATGAATTGATTCATTTAGGTCCTCTTTAACTACCACAGCTAGAAGAAACCAACTCAAGTTGGTTAACATCAGACCCAAGCTTTTGATCCACTATAAGAGTGAGTCATGTGAAGCATTTGCAGCATATCATCACCAAGTCCTGTGGTTAAATGCCACAGAAGGTGACATAAATCCAAGCTGTCACCTTTACTTTTTGATAAATAACTTAAGAAAAACTCAAATTAAATTAATTGTATTTGAGATGTTACATTGTTTTTAAACCGTTTTAGATTTCCTTAAATAATATCAATTTCATTTACTTTAGGTTTATGACAATACCTTGTCCCACACACTTGTACCCCATTTTCAGACTTGTTCAGCTTGCAGTGAAATGTTGTTAGGTTCCTTATGAAACTTCCTCTTTCTCTTCTCCATACTTCCTCTTCCCTCAGCTGTCATTCTGTCAGAATATCTCTTCTCTTTTTTTACTTAATGAAATCTTCCATATCGACACATTTATGTAATATGCCTGTAAATGTCCCTTCTCTTTAAATCTGTTCATTCATGTTTTTATTGTTCACAGTTCAAACCCACACACTTGATTTCATTAACATAAAAAAGTGTGTGCATTTACTCTTTCACATTGGCCTTAACCTTTTAAATGTGTGTAGACTAAGACTTTCATTCATACATATAGCTATAAACAGCTTTTATATTTAGCTGATCCCACAGCAGTTGTTCGACAGCGGGAGATAAGATACTTCTACCTTAATCAATATAATGATAAAGCAACAATACTTTTACTTGAGTACAGTTTTTTTGTTTTCTCTACCCACCACTGATCATGATATCAATGATAACTAATGGTTTGTTGTGGACATTATTGACAGTCTGAAGTGTTGTCTGAGGATGTGTGATGCGTGTGCAGGGTACAGGTCATGGCTGGTCCATGCCCCTGCTGTCCATGTCCATGTCGGTCCCTCTGTGGGCCATCATCATCACCCAGATGTGTTCCAACTGGTCCTACTACACCCTGCTCACCTCCCTGCCCACCTACATGGACAACGTCATGCACTTTGACCTCAAATCGGTGAGCTTTCCATTAATTGTTCTTCCATTTCATATTAATAAACTATAAAACATTTCCTTTAAATAGCGCTTTATCGTGTCAGGGACCCTTCTTTACTGAAAATGTTGTGTGTTTTACTAAAACGAAACATAGCTTGCCCATTCCAAAAGTACAAATATGATGCTTCTCTTCGGATTTTAATCAATGCTAGATGTTTTTTAGCACTCAGCCCAGTTTATAACTGAGCTTGAGCAAAGTAATTACAATCTCCACTTTAAACTTATCAATTATTGGGCTTTAGAAATGCTTATAGCCCGATAAGTCACATGTATTATGGGGGTAGGTTTCAGGGTAGGTAAATGTACATGAGTAAAATAAAAACCGATATATATTAAAAATAAGTCATTATGTTTTTTATATTTATCATTATTCATGTTTAAAAAAAGAAAACATTTATCATATATAATAAAGTGTTTGGGTGAAACTTGTTTTTTTCCAAATAAGTGCAGATTTTGTATACCTTAGTCAGTGGTCAAGATTCAAAGGTTTATTTTCATAACATGTACACAACTACGGTGTAATTACTTAATGTATGAAGAACTGAGATCACAGGTTCCTCAATAGTGCAACTTACTCAAATATTTAAATAACAACATAAAACCAGTGCAAGTTCAGGTGTTTAATAGTCTTATGGCCTGTGGGATGAAACTGTCCCTGAGTCTGGTGGTTTTAGCCCTGATGCTGCGGCACCGCCTGCCAGACGGCAGCAGACAGAGCAGTTTGTGGCTGGGGTGATGGGGGTCTTTGATAATCTTTCTACCTGAGCCGCTGGGTGTAGAGGTCCTCCATGGATGGCAGCTCCGTCCTGGTGCTGGCTGTTTTCCCCTGTTTACAGTCTTAATGCTAAGCTAAGATAAGCGACCAAGTTGCTGGCTGAGAGGGTGGTATCAATCTTCTTATCTAACTCTCAGCAAGAAAGACAATAAATGTGTTCTTGAAGCTCTTTTTTTAATCATTTCCCAGGTGTCCTCACCTTGTTGTCTCTGTTTCTGAACACTTACATGCACATCTCTTGATACTTGACAAAGACAAACATGCTTGCTTTACTATCAAACCCTCTGCTGAACACTGATGTAATGTCTCTGTCTGTCTCCAGAATGGTTTCCTGTCCGCTCTGCCGTACCTCGGGGGCTGGCTGATGTCGATGCTGTCGGGCGTGGTGGCAGACAGCCTCATCGAGAGGGAGGTGTTCAGCGTCACCGTCGTACGCAAGCTCTTCACACTATTAGGTAAAAGACACTTTTCCTCTCAGACCGCTCATGTGTAGTTCACATATGAATGTATGGATGCACTGTGCACTCTTTTTAATTGCAACTATTTAGTTAAGAAACTAAAGCTTTAAGATTGATTAGATAAAAGTACCTACAAACTTTAAATTAAGCAGGGGACTTTAGCTCCATTCCACCTCTGGTCAAATCCAAATATTAAAAAGACAGAACCAGTAACCCCAGTGATGTTTTCTGAGCCTGTACTGGGTTTCCTTCCTCTCCTGACTCCCTCCTGGTGCAGGTCTGATACTCCCGGCAGCTTTCCTCGTGGCTGTGAGTTTCTCCGGCTGCAACCATATCCTCGCCGTCACCTTCCTCACGCTTTCCACCACCCTTGGAGGCTTCACCGCCTCCGGGGTCTACATCAACCAGATAGACATCGCTCCACGGTGGGTGTTACTGACCTACACCTTCACTTCTCACTAATTCAGCCATTTACACCTCAGTTTTAAGGGGCCCTCATATGCGTTTCTGCAGTGTGTTATATAGGTTTTCTTCTTCAAAGGCTAAAATCCAAGTTCTCTCCTTGTATACATATTATTTAAAGAGACTTTGTTTATTTGGAATCTTTTATATAACTGGTTTGTACTTGAAGAATGAATTATCAGAACGGTTGCCAAGTAAGTCTCTGTTAAATATTCCAGTTTCGTTCCAGCTTACTCATAAACGTACATACCGTATGTGTGATAAATTAACTGTAATAAATATAATCTGGCTGTATGGAAAATATAACATTTCAGGCTGATAACGACTTGCTCTTTCACTGTCTTTGCAGGTATGCAGGATTCCTTATGGGAATCAGCAACACTTTCGGGACCATTCCTGGAGTCCTGGCCCCCATTGTTACAGGATACTTCACTGAGGGTGTAAGTCTTAAAATAAATAGTCATAAAGTTACTTAAGTTACCATATATAATATTGTAAATGTATATATATTTATATATTGGGTGGGAACGAGAGACATGAAGAGAAATGTCACATTTAATCGTATTTTTAAGAAAAAGGCTATATTCAATATAGGCTTTTTATACCTAAACTTAGAACTGTGCTAATATTTGACCGGTTAAAATCTTTTACTAATTATAAATATATATAGAGTACAATGTTTTTTAAATATGTAGGCATTCAAATTTTAAAAGTTAAAGTACTCAATGCAGAAAATGCCCCCTTTAACTAATATATTATACTTTTATATATTAATTTTTTTAACACAATTCTAAAAAAAAAAAAATACAGATATTAAAGTTCATTATTTTCAGTTATAGTTTGTATATATACATTTATTTTTTAAATCCTTAAGTGATTACAGCATTTTCGCAACTAGAAGGCACTGTCCTGTTCATCTTTTCTGATTTCTTCTGTGAAATAACATTACTCTTATATTTATTTTATTTTTGGTTTTAAGGTAATCCCAATGTTATAATCAGGTTATAGTACTATTGTGATAGTTGGAATATGTTACGGACCACAGGTAATTAGTGGTATTGGAATACATTTGGTGATGCATCTCTTCTTCTGTGGTTGTCAGCACACCATGGCGGGCTGGATGAAGGTGTTCTGGGTGGCAGCGGGGATCAACATGGGGGGGGCTCTCGTCTACACCATATTTGGCAGCGGGAAGATCCAGCCGTGGGCCAATACTGAGGACGAGAGAGCAGAGATCGAGAAAGAAAGGAGCAGGTTTATCTCTACATAAAACATAAACACTCAGACCAATACAAACAACAACACAAACAAAAGGGGCGCACGCAGTACAGCTTTGAAAGACTGTTGGGTACATTTTAACCCAGAAAAACAGATATAGAGTTCTACTCTCTCAATGTATACAAAATATAGGAATGCAATACTCACTTCACAACTATGAAGAATGGAATCTTTACTGACAACATTTAATGGTTGACCAGGATAGTTTCATGAAGAACTTTTATCAATACTATTTTAGAACATGTATTCTCAGGTGAGCATTTGAACTCTTTTGTACTATAAACCCAGCAAAGACTATAATTATTGTAAAGCAGTTTTATACATAAAAATCTAACTTTACGCACATTTAAGTATGATTTGCTGGATATTCACTACCTTTACTAATACATTAGGAATCAGGGATACTTGTTCACTTGTCCTGTATACTGTTGGAAAAACTCACATGAGCCTTTATATTACATGAACTGTACAGCACCTCAGATGAGACCAAAACAAATGTGGGTGATCTTGCTGTGGGATTTTATAAGATTTCTTTAGCTGTAAATGAAATGGGACCATTTGTTTTATGAAGCAACCAGACATATGACGAAAAAGGATGAAGTGCTTTTAAACCCTGTAATTTCAGCTGCTTTGTTCACAGCTGTGTCTGTTTTCAAACGGACCAAAATAATCACTTTCCACACAGAATAATACACCAAAAGCCTTTTACTTGACGTAAATGATCTTTCTAGAGGTTTTTTATAATCCAATCCAGATTCCAGAAAGTGCCAAGAACTTTGACTTGCCAATAGAATTATTTTTCATAGAAGAATATGTGGATTTGACGTGTTTTTAATCTGTCATCCTTTCTTTGACCCGTGCCGTTTGTTAAAAGTGCACTCTGATTGTAAAAATATGATTTAAACAGATGCAATAATTTATTTAACTTCTCTGTGTTGAAAATGTGTGAGATGTACAAATATGTTTACTTAATATTTTATTGGGTAAATGATCAAGTTTGTTTACAGAGCAAAACTAAAATCTGTGAAATCTGAGTGAGGTGTCTGTCTTTTTATCTTTTAGAAAATATATATATATTATAATTTTGTGTAAATATAATACATGAATAGATACAAATAAGCTAAGGGTTAGACTCCTCCAACAAGATTACAAACACACATAATACTTATTTTTTAGATCTAGAGAGTATTGCCTCTAAGAAATACCAGAATCAGCATTATAAAACTGATATGCAATTGTAGGATGAAAAACACCCAACAAGGAAAGCTCCTTTGGATACACGAGGAGGTTTTTGTTTTTGTGTCACAATGTTTATTTGTCTGCAGAGGATGTACAGAGATGTACATCACACATATTGTGTTTGAGCTGTGGGAATGTTTTCATGACCCACCTTTGGACCATACCATAAAACATACATTTACATACTTTTTGTACTGGATTGTTAATACAATATGCAATGAATACGTTCTTCCAAGGGTTTTGGACATAGGGTTCCCGCGGGGTCTTAAAAAGTCTTACATTTAATAATCTGAATGTAAGGCCTTAAAAAGGTCTTTAACCCATAAGAACCTGGACCAATTTCTGGCTCAATAAAAATTAGTGGGAGCATAACACAGGTTGAATAGAGCACATAGAACACATGTCTAAAAAAAAAATCTAAATTCCACCACCAGATGACAGAGATCTGAAAAGTGACATCAGTGTCACTGCAGTCTTATTTGATTGTTAAATTAAATTATTAAATGTACAGTGTTTTCTGACATTTCTGACATTCCTGAGCACATTCCATTAACTCTGAAGCTTCCAAAGATGTTACCATAGGCATATTATGTATGGTTGGAAAGCTGAGAAGGAATGGAATCCATTTCAGATGACTTAGTCATGGTCAAACCATCTCAGAAAGAGCACAGAGAGAGAAAGGAGTATTTGCATTTTCCGATTGCCCCCAAAAGGGCCCGCATGCCATTATTGGCCCCAAAAGTGCCCCCACCAAACATCT
>NW_011351548.1:43756-68172 GCF_000735185.1 Notothenia coriiceps | reverse complement strand
AAACAAACTAAAACGTACAGCTGATTAATAACGGTATCTAACTTTAGTTTTTATTATATCAAAAACCTGTTGAAATACTACTGTTATTTTTACTGTCCCCCAAAAAGCTTCTTTCACAACTTCTCCGTCTTTGAAAGACTTCATGTGTTTCTCAAGAACGTGACTGACACGATAAGATGCTCTGGTAGCAGCCTTGCTCTTGTTGTTGGGCCTGGTGAAAATGGACTGCTGTGCATTTAGCTGTCCTTTCAGGCCCCTCCCCTTTTGGGAGCGTAGGGCAGAATTAGGAGGGAATTCCGTCTCGTAGCGTTTGTGCGCTGTTTTGAAAGGCCGCTCCTAAATTACTCTTCTTCGATAAAGCCACGCTCGCATTGCAGATGAGACAGATGGACTTTGAATTGGAACAGTTACAAAAATAATCATCCTCCCACTCGGAGTGGAAATTATATATTTTGGGCTTTTTTGCTTCTGCCATAATTGCGGTCTTGTGTGTGTGCGGACTGTCACTCCTGTTGCCACGGACAACGTCAGCGAAATAGTGCCCACTGCCCACCAGCCACGCCCCGATACAAGGGGTCACGCCGGCCAATCACAAAGCTTTGATGCGTTCAAGTGCATTATTCTGGCACAGGAAGATTATGTTATAGGACATTAACGATAAAACAGAATATTGTTGTTCTATTTTTAGACACATCTCACGATCGACTGGTTGGGCACCCTTGGTGTAGGGGGTGGTTTGGAATTGAGCCTTAATATAATATAACTCAACCCCATTATTTCCTGCTAACTTCCACCACCTGTTAGTTATTAAGGGTTTTCATTTGAATCAGAAGACCTTTGTTCGTCCCACAGAGGGGAAACGTACATGTCTGTGGCTCTGCAGAAAAGAGCCACAGACAGCTTAATGTTACCTAATAGCATGCATTCAAACAAATTATAATAAAAGTTACACGATTTACAAAAAACACATCCTGTAACAGTTCTGAGGATGAAGCAGCCAGGTGTATATTGCACACTTACTAACGGCATTTTGATTAAGTTTTTTTACCCTGACATGTGATTTAAACGCAGGCTCTCTGTGACAGACGATGATCTGTCTCAATTTGAGTTCTGATCTGATCCCTGCAGAGAGACGGCCACATTAATATAAATAAATGAATATTATTTTAATATGCTGCCCCTCCTGCTTGGAAAACAGGAGCTGAAACTCTCAGATTGTATCACTATGGGGTCAAGTCCATCAGGACAGAGAACAAGAATCCATTGGTCGATGTGATTGCTCTTATATCCCATCATTCAAGTCTTTTTAAATGACAACAGTTTATTTTATTTGCATATTGACTGGTTAATGCATTTCATGTTTAATGTTTCATTAGTGATTTACAGCTGTATTCGTCTGCCTGTATAGCCAATCAGTGACGTCTGAGGAAGATGAAAAATATAATTGAGAAAATGCTGCATCTCTTGCATTTATTGACGTAGAGGAGCCTTATTGTTTACCTTTTTAATATCATTTTGTGTACGTTTCAATTGCTTGGTTTTCGTGAATCAGCCTGTTTTGACAGTGTAACAGACTGATGCGTCTCCACAGATTGATGCGTCTCCACAGATCCTCTGAAAGGCTTCGGAATCTCCCCATTGTAGTTAAACTGTAAAAACGAGGGCCCCCAAAAAGATAGAAACGGCCCTGCCTCTTGGACAGGTCGCTCATGAGACTTCTACCTGGTTAAATAAATGATATTTATATTTAAGCGTGTGTTTGTGTCTCTGCTTCCAGGCAACGAGCTGCTGTCCCTGGAGAACAAGAAGGGGAGGAACAAAAGTGCAGCGGTGACGTTTGTCAATAAAGACTGGGGTAAGGTTTTTTATCATTTTACTTCATTATGGAATAACTGCCACAGTTTGGGCTTTTTAAATTGAGTTTTATAATTAGATATAGGTAATCGAAGGTGCTTTAATTAACGTATTTTCTGCAAGAATCAAATATAATATTTTTAATAACTTATTTTATTCAGCGTCTGTAAAGCCTGCTGGTTTATTATTTTAAAAAGTCTGTAGCGGCCAAATCATATAGGCGAGAATCTCCGTTTGTGCTTTTAACAAAAGAACAATGAACAGGTTTCCTAGATTCCTTTCCTTAGTGTCTTTCCTTCCTCTTTATCCTGCTTGCATCCCACTGGTTCTCTTCTCCCACGACCACCTGCCTCCAATATATACAATTACACCCAGTGCCCAAACATGCCTTCATAAAAACGACTTTAACTCACTTAAATAATAACACTGATTTAAGAATACATTCACTATAAATGTCAAGAAAATAAACGCTTAAATAATATAAAGCAAAAATATAGCTCCAACAGTGTCTAATGCGTCTCCTGCTCGAGCATTTTAATCCCAATATACGTCAGATTATTGAAGGAAAAGCCAGTTTTATGACGTCATGAAGGGAACTTGTGTTGCCCAACGTGTTGTTTCAGAGCGACGTGTGTCCTGGTGTCACACTGACCCAGTTGAGTCACTATGCAGACTGAATGTCTTAACACCCTCCTGTTATATTTGTTTCTCTGTCAAATCAATAATATCCCTGGCTCAATGTGACCCAGTGCATGTTTGATTATCCCAAAAATGTCAAACCCCCACGTCCTGATTTTTAGACTGTACATAGTTGGTACCTTTTATTACTATCAGTCAATATTTAGTGCAATAGAGCGGAGCAGGGATGACGTATTATTTCAAAAGAACAATGAACAGGTTTCCTTTCCTTTAGCGCAGGGGTCTCAAACTCAAGGCCCGGGGGCCTAATCCGGCCCGCGACTTCATTTTCTGTGGCCCCGCAAGAGCTTTGCAAAGAATATAATAGGTTTATTATACAGTTATATTTACAGAAGCAGGTTGCCCATAAACTACATGTCCCACAATGCATCTCGTTTTGTGCACTGAAGAGACTTGCAATTATTTGCCCCAGACTTCTGCTTTCAGATGTAGTTAATTACTAAGTTATTATCCTATCAGATAATAATCCAATTCAGATATTATATATTTATATAGTTACAACCGGCCCTTTGAGTGCAACCTTTATGCGAATGTGGCCCGCGATGGAATTGAGTTTGACCCCCCTGCTTTAGCGTTTATATAATGTTGTGTTTCATAGATTTTAAATATTCATGAATTTGACTTTGTAAAGTGTCTTTGAGTTTCTAGAAAATCGCCCTATAAATAAAATGTATTATCAGATGATTGAAGGAAAATCCGGTTTAATGACATAACGAAGTGACATGTTATGGCTCAATGTGTCCCGATGGCACACTGACCCAGATGAGTCAATATGCAGACTGGATACATCTATGTTTTCTCGGTGTCTAATCTCTCGTGTCTGTGCTCAGCCTGCAGTGAGAAAGCCAAAGCAGAGAAGCTGAAGAAGAGATGGATCCACAAGCAGCAGATCCCCTGCTGACGACATCAACATAACATCCACCAGAGGAGCCTTTACGGTGAATTGAATGCACGGAAACCTGGAGGAGGACGTGAGGAAAGGAGGTGGACGGACTGATATTGACTTATTATGGGATTTGCAACAACTCAAATAAAGATTCAAGATGCATCTGTTCGAAATGATGTAACATCAAATATCACAATATTTCTGTTCGTACATCTCTGTCCATCGTGTGAATATATTGTGGGGTTGACTATTGTTTTTGATTAATAAACAGTTTGTAACCTTACTTTACTTTAATGCAGCCGATACGACCAGGAAAATAATCTTAATCTGTTCCGATATCACAAGTCTAACAGGATATCTAAATAATGTCATTCATCGTCTAGCCCTAACTCACGGGAAAAGAAACGGGAACATTTGCAGCAGATCATTTTTTGGTATTTTTCAAAACGTTCCTCTTGTTTCTGAACTGAGACGTTTCTACATCAGTTCATTAAAGAGCAGGACGTGTGGATTCACAGGTAGACTTCCCACCTGTAGATCACATGACCTGCTCTTCGTTTTCTGTTCCATTAAAAGCCTGTTATTTCTGTAAATATGTTTGAAAGACTGAGATGTGATTAAAAGCTCAAAGAAAAATGAGTTGACTTGTTTTTATGCGAAGGTCTACAATAAAACTGTTTCTCTAAGATCACGTTTCCTCATTTAAACCGGCTAATTACATATTATTGGTCTAAATAAGCTTTTAAACGTCTACTTTGGGATCAAGTTAATAAACTAATGCTCTTTAAGTAGAGACGTACAGATAAACACCTGAGCTATCTTTATTTATGTCTTGTTAATTGCACTGTTGAGGAACCTGTGATCTAAGCTTTTCATACATTATGTAATGACGATAAACCTTTAAATCTTGAATCAGGTAACTAATAATGAATGCCAAAGATGTTTGAGCTAAGTTAGAAACTGTTACTTTCACTTAAGTTTATCCAACATAACACAAATAGCCTTATTTTTGAACAATAACATGACCCACAAAATGCATATATTGGGCAGTTATTCATTTAATTTTAAGTTGCTTATAGTTTTCGCCTTAAAAATGTAATATTGTCCAGGTTTTCATGTCACAACTGATTCTGAAAATGTTATTTTTGCGTTTCTTTCCCATTACAGAATAACAGATTAACGACGAATTTAAATTATAGGCTTATTTCTATATGTTTGGTCAGTTATTCAGAGGGTCCAGATATTATAAGTGGACTTTTCCTTTGAGGATGCATATGTGGGTAAGTGTTATTAGAATAAAATCGCTTTTTTTAAGGGTCATTTCTTGGAAAAACTGGATAAAACAGTCATTTAGAAACTGTCGGTACTCCTTTCACTTAAGTTTGTCCTACACAAATAACCTGATTTTTGAACAGGCCCCACAAAATGCATATATTGGTGAGAAGCTAATCAAAGGAGTTGAATAAGTTATTTATAGTTTTGTGGTACTGAAGTGTTACTTTAGGCCTTCAAAATATAATATTGTCCAGGTTTTCAAGTCACAACTAATTCTGCCAACGTTTTTTTCCCAATACAGACTCAGATTAACCACTAATTTAAATAATAGGCTTATTTCTATCTTTGGTCAGTTATTAAAAGGGTCCAGAGTTTGTCCAACATATAATACAAATAACCTTATTTTTTTTTGTTGTAATATTGTCCAGGTTCTCACGTCACAACTAATTCTGAAAACGTTATTTTTTACGTTTTTTCCCCATTACAGACTCACAGGTGAACCATTAATTTAAATAATAGGGTTATTTCTATATGTTTGGTCAGTTATTAAGAGGGTGCAGATTTTATAGGTGGACTTTTCCTTTGAGGGTACATATGCACTGGAAACAAATGCTGCTCCAAAACAAGTCAAACAATAATGAAAACAAGGTGTTTTCACTTGAAATAAGTAAAAAAAACCTGCCAATAGAACAAATGAACATTAGCCTGGTAAGATTCCTTGAGGTAAGAAGACATATTTAGATAAATCACATTTTGTAATTATCTGGAGAACTCATTTAACTATATTTAAAAGAATCAGGAAATGCTTTGTTACAATATAATCCTCAAATGCTAAAAAGTGTTCTGTTTTCTGTTAGTTGGTGATTTTCTAATAAATGTGTTTCATCTGAGATACGATTCCAAATAACATCTTTTGACTTAAGATGATGCATTGTCTAAAAACAAGACCCGATATCTCACTGCAGTGTTACTTCTGAAGTTAAGTCTTATATCAGGTGTAGACAAATTCTGACTAGATATTAGACACATATACTGGGCAAGGTTTAGAGTTTCTGTAATGTGTGCTGTGGGTAAGTGTTATTAGAATCAAATCACCTTTTGTTTTAAGGTAGTTTCTTGTCAAACAGGATAAAACAGTTCCCTCTCCAGGCGTCATGCAGCATCCAGACTCGTGAATCATCGTTTGTCATTTTTTTTAATATAAATCTTTTCACCCTCACACAAATTGCACTTTTTTTTTCTCCAAATGGACACACAGTCAGCAGTGGACAACTTACTGGTTGACATCTTCCTTACACACCGTTAACCGGCTAACAGGAGGAGAAACAAAAAAGAATAAAATAAGAGACATCTAACTTGATCTTACCACCACTTTACTATGGCATGCATAGGTTTCAGACCGTACTCAGAAAATGACAACAGACACTTTGTCTAAGAAGTTTTCTAAACGATGCCGTGACTGCTTGCGATCCGAAAAACAAACGAAGAGAAACCAAGGGACAGAAAAGCCCGGTTCCTCCAGAGACCCTTCCCGAAGTATTTGGTTCTTTATTTTTGTAAATGTGGTGTTGACAATACTGAAGGTTTTTTATTGTTTTATTTTCCCCATCGATGCTTTTAGAAACACAAGGAGGACTCTGTAACAAAACTGAAAAGTTAGTGAGAAGAGAAAGCTTTCCTCCGTGACGATAAGCAAACTTTAGGGCCTTTCATTCCTGAAAGAGTGGAGCTTGAATGAGTTAGCATTTTAGCACTTCCTGTTCCCTCTGTAAGTCAATGGGCTGGGGTTAACACAAACTGAAGAGATTTTTATTTGACCACAATAAATACGTAAGCGGTGGTTGTAACAAGTGTCTAAATGAGACGACTAAACGTCATCACGCCCAACATTAGCCGCCTTTAGCTTAGCGGTGATACGTGAAGTCATGTGACCGTGCTGTAGTTCCTTTATAGCCCAACATTAGCCGCCTTTAGCTTAGCGGTGATGACGTGAAGTTATGTGACCGTGCTGTAGTTCCTTTATAGCCAAACATTAGCCGCCTTTAGCTTAGCGGTGATGCGTGAAGTCATGTGACCGTACTGTAGTTCCTTTATAGCCCAACATTAGCCGCGTTTAGCTTAGCGGTGATACGTGAAGTCCTGTGACCGTGCTGTAGTTCCTTTATAGCCTAACGTTAGCTTTTTACTATCATAAATGTTTGTTTGCTGCAGATATTATTTTCTGCGATATTCCAAATCCAATAGAGAAATCCCATTGGCTTTTTGTGGAGGGAAACAGGAAGAGGCTAACTTACAAAAATCTCAATTGCTGCACCCCTCTATTTCAACTGGAGCTATATAAATGATAACTTGTTTATCTGCAAAATGCTACTAGAGAGATCAAACTAGCATTCAAACTAGGTTGAGGTTTATTATCTGACAAACTGAAAACAAAGACATTTTACTTTTGCTACCCAACATTGACCCAAACCAGAAATAACAGAAATGTCGGCTACTAATTCAGCACATATCCCCTTGGTGTTTGATTTGAATGTATAGATGATAAAAACAAGATGTCCTCCTTCATAAAATGCTGGACAAAGATCGAATGTGTGGGGGCGGCTAACTTCAGCGAGCTAACTAGCTTTAGCCACGATTAAATAAAGAGAACTGGATACCGTGTTGGAGGTGTTGCTCATTGGCGCATCTATGGGCCCATAGAGCAGGCGCACAAGCATCTCCTCGTTTGAATGAACAGAGAACGGATTGGATAGAAGTGCATTTTAAAACTTGTATGGACCTTATGGTTTAGATGAGGGCTACTTGAGTGTTAATATGTCGATTAAAAAGATGTCTCCTCAGATGTAGGTCTGGTTTGGCCACTACGGTAACTGGCTTCAATGCCCGGCTCTGTTCCTCGGGGTTTGGCTAATTAGCCTAGCCTACTAGCTTCCACTTTTTGAGTGCAATACAAATGCAACGAGTCACCCAAAATGTCAACAGGGGAAAAACAGCTTGAACACGTGTTGAAACGGGGAGAAAAAATAAACGTGTATAAACATTTAAGGGCGTTAACTCTGCCGGGTTATGATCTCTTCGCACCACAGAAGTTGCTATGCCGTCTCTTTGTTGTCATTAAAAAAAGTCCACTCTTTCCGCTTAAAGCTTAAAAACGGTTTCCACAAATAAACTCAAAAATACTAACTTTTTTGTAAAATAAAAGTAGCGTGAGCGTCGCTGCAGTCTCGTTATCTTTCCCTCCGTGAAAGTGACCCAAAGCTCATTGAGAGGCGCACTTCATCGCAGCTCAGTTTCGCCGTCGCTTGTTTTTCCCGGCGTTCGAGTCTGAAGCTTTTTTGTAAAATAAAAGTAAAACGAGTCCACCTGTAATCGAGGGGTCTGTCGGCCGATTCTAAAGCCATGAGGAACAAAGGGACATGTTTGGCTCCTGAGTTCTTTGTGGGATAATAAGGGGTTTAGCATAGACATCGATACGAACATAAAGATTAACAACGTTTGCATCAAACTTGCTGTGCAGCGGGGGATTTAACGAGTAAAAACGGGGGTCAGAGGTCATCGCAGGGTTCCTGCACTGGGTCGAAAATCCAGAAAAGTTTAGAGGGTTTTACTAAATGTAGCTAGGCTGAGGTAAAGACATTACTTTACGGCTAGAAACAAAACATGTGAAATTAAAGTTCCAGATATCCTTTAGTTTAAGTTTGTTTTCCATTATCTAACAAGTAACATGTAATCATCTTAAAGACCTTGAAATGGTCAGATGTATAATTGTTCCCCTGCATAGGAACCCTGGACAAAAGAAAAGCGGCGACATAAGAACTCGACGCTTCAGGAGTCACTGATGTCGGTACAAAGCATTAAAATAATTGGGTTTTTGTTTTTTTTTCAACGATTTCCTTTCATTTGATAACTAAATATCTCACTCTATTGATATAATTCCATTTTGTTAAATTCATATATAAACGTTAACATGTACACACTGGTGATCGATGGGATCGGGACCTTTATTATAGTAACTGGAACTTGCTCTTGCTGGCGCTCAACAAATATACTGTGAATGCAAGTAACAATAATTAATATAATGATAATTAAGAAGAAGAATAATAATAGTCTGCGCCGATGCCTTGTAAACCTGGAAAAACCTAAAACAAGAGCCAGGTAACCATCCCCCCCCCCACCCACCCCGCAAATTTGCTCATGAAAACAAAACAGAATATTAAAAACAGGGAGTTCAGACTGCAGATTCTCTCCGGCTTCTTCAAAGTCCCGAGTCCACATGCGCCACACAAATCTCCGATAATGTCCTGAAGTGAGTGGAGGTGTGAAAGGGGGAGAAAGGGGGGAGAAAGGGGGGATTTATGATATCCTTAATGGAGCCTTAAGTTGACCGGGGATCAAATGGAGATGTATTTTCCGTCCTGTTTTCAGCATCAGCCTGTAGCGTGTGTTATATATATATGTGTGTGTGTGTGTGTGTGTGATATATATATATATATGTGTGTGTGTGTGTGTGTGTGTGTGTGTGTGTGTGTGTGTGTGTGTGTGTGTGTGTGTGTGTGTGTGTGTGCGTGTGTTATATATGTGTGTGCGTGTGTGTGTGTGTGTGTGTGTGTGTGTGCGTGCATGTGTTATATGTATGTGTGTGTGTGTGTGTGTGTGTGTGTGTGTGTGTGTGTGTGTGTGTTATATGTGCGTGTGTGTGTGTGTTATATGTGCGTGTGTGTGTGTGTGCGTGTGTGTGTGTGTGTGTGCGTGGCCATGCGTGTGTGCCAGAGAAAATGCTGTTGACAGGGTAATTTGATGAAAGTTGACAGGTAATTTATGAAGCATATTTTTGGGTAAATGATTTTCCCCGGTCGTACTTCCTCAGTCATTCTAAACTGGTAATTGGATTTCCCTCACTTGCAAGGTAGTGAATTAGGAGTGAACTAGTTAATGAAGTTCTGACTGACAGCGTGTGTGTGGTGCTGGAAGGGGGTGTGTGCATGTGTGTGTGTTCCCACAACAGCATTTTAAGCTTGAGTGCAAAAAAAGAGAGTTTTAATAAGGTGTGTGTAGATAGGTGCCGTCTCTCAGTGCAGTGGAAGTTAATGGCAAAGTTTTGGTCTGCTGCACTAATACCCCACTATTACTAACCACCTATTGCTTTATTCCCACTCAGTCAATTAAGGACCGTGGACACACACGCACACAGCACACACACAGGCAAACGTCAATTAAACCAGAAAACTCTCTCCCCCCCTCACCCACTTACTTTCTCCTCTCACTCACTCTAATTGCCAAGAGTGTCTTTTCTTTATGAAGCTATCCCCACGGTGTGTGTGTGAGAGAGAAAGAGTTGCCAGAGGAGAGAGTAAAAGAGTAAAAAGGCAAAAAAAGATAGATCTGACAATGACAGCAAGCTTGTTATTCTCAAAACACACTGGGAATAAAACTATACACACACACGCACACACACACACACACACACACACACACACACACACACACACACACACACACACACACACACACCCACACACACACACACACACACACACACACACACACACACACACACACACACACACTGATGTCTTCCTCAAACAAGATATTATACTAAATACCAAGCTTTGACACAGACTGAGCTCAAAAAGAAAACAACGCAGCGTGAAGCCTTCATCTCCACTGCATACAAACCATTCAGAACTCTTTAGAAACTCCAGTAAACCCAGCCATCACACAAATCAAGCGCCCCTAATTCACGACAAACCTAACACAACTCCACCGTTTCACTAGCCAAGCTAACTAATCCAAACCAAACTGAGAGGAAACCCTGCCAGGCCTCGCTCAAACTAATTACAGCCAAACCCGCTGAGTCCAGACAAATCTAATGCGAATGAATGTTATCCAAGCTAATCTACTGAGCGTGAGCCCAGCCAGGCCACAGCTCACATCCAACGCTCTGTTTCAGTTCCTCCATCTGTGGAGCCGGGTACCACCGGATGAAAGACACAGCTCAAATGTGGGGGAATTAAAGCAAAGCCACCGTAGGGATTGGGATTCTGGCTTTAAACAACATGAATTAGTAGGCGGCAATAAGGAGACGGAAATAATAACTAAAACTAAGTAAATACATGTTTTATAGTTACACAAAACAGCAGAACAAGTCAGCAGTGTCATGGAGGAACTTGTTGTCTTTTGAGTAAAAACTATGCCTTATATTTACACAATAACTTCACGGAGCATTAACAGCAACAGTATGCTTCTCATCAATCTGCCTCAAACCTCCAGCAGAGATTTTCTTTTTATCCTGCAGTTCGACTTCCGATTTTTAGAAGTCGATTATTTTTCATTTAAAGTGCTCTCTCCAAACTAGACAAGTAGACTCTTTACCACTTCCCACACTCTGATAAATGATGGCTTTGTCCCCATTCAGTCACATGAACTCGATCCGTTATCAGGACAAATTCCCTGAAGTTAACCTGAAGAGGGTCTGAGCACCCTCACCGTCTTCCTTCAGTCTCTGCCTCTCCGAGATGTTTTTGAAAGAGTTGGTTCAGTGTGGATAAAAATCAGACACCTGAGAATTGTCCTTATGCAGACTGCTACACTCTAATTAAAGAACACCCCGCAGATTAAAACCAGGCTCATGATTGTGATGTCTGAGAGCAGCTTTATTTTCTCAACGGTATCCGGAGCTGATGAAGGGCCAAAGAACTCTGTAACCCTATGAACTCTTTAGAGGGGTTTAAGGCTTTTATCACACAGTGACGCACTGCTGATTTGTCCAAAGTCAGCTACTTAAAGTAAGGAACCAAACCAAATGAGCAAGATAACTTTTCAAATTTGGCTTGTTTCTTTACACAATTCAAATAGAAAAACTGCAAATTAGCCACACCGTGCCTCTAAAGTAAAGACTTTGATTGCCTTGCCAGTGGGGATAGTGGTGGATAGTGAGGTGGGCTGAAGATCGGAAGGTTGTGAGTTCAAATCCCGCCAGGAACTAGCACTAGTGTGCCCTTGAGTAAGGCACTTAGCCCTTTGTTACTCCAGGGAGGATGTCCCTGTAATTGTAAGTCGCTTTGGGTTAAAAGCTCTAGCTAAATGTAATGTGTTTGAAATATCAATCATCACATCATGCCAAACACTTAGACTAAGACTAACCAAATACAACGTTTGCATCCCAATTTACCTCTTGCAAATTAACATTTATCTGGAATACAACCTGTAACTCCGGTCATTGCAGAAAGTAAGTATTTATATGATCTTAATCGATTCTAATGAAACTGCACACTCATTTTTTGCGAGATTATTTCCATGACTTCTCCAAGACTTGTGGGATTAGACATTTTCCCCAAACTTTTCCAGGCCTTTCAATAACTCATTTCAAATGTGATGATTTTTGCTGGTTTCTCATGACCGTACGACCCCAGTTTAATGTGTGTCCCCTGTGCAGCCTCTCCAGACAGAAGGAGACGGGAGGAGTGTGTTATTAATATGAATTGCACATCACATTCTGGCTCTGTGACGAACAGAACAGCCTGCCTCCCTCGGTGATGTGTTCTCGAGTCGGCGGTGAATAAAGATGCGTCTCACCTGGAGTGTTGAGCAGTCGGGACATGCGACAGCTGTAGGAGATCAGCTGCTCGCAGTACTCTGCACTGGTGGTGATGGATGTCACCTGAAAACACAAGCACACACATGTATTTTTATTTTATCTTATTCAAACAGACAGGACAATTTTATGTACAAATATGAAATG
Source organism: Notothenia coriiceps (assembly GCF_000735185.1). Lineage (NCBI taxonomy): Eukaryota > Metazoa > Chordata > Actinopteri > Perciformes > Nototheniidae > Notothenia > Notothenia coriiceps. The sequence continues at coordinate 55,717 of NW_011351548.1, read as the reverse complement.
AAACATAGTGCCCCGTAATGCTTCTGGTGTTTTAGAGAAGCTGAGAATGGAACAAGTGAGCCATACAAATTAGGAAGGGACATCATTACAGCAGGGATATGCAACTGAAACCTGTCATCTTGCAGGTGAAAAATGCCGTCACTCGCCATTGGAGCGTTACATTTGTTAAAGTTCATGCAGTTTGCTTGTGGCTCAGAGCGACAACTCCTGACAATTGCAAAAATAAATCTTGCTAGTGTCTTGACACAGAATGTACCACACAGATGAAGGTATTGCTTCTTTATTTAAACTGGATCTGAGGAGGGTTGTACTTTGTTTTCCCTAGCTGTAGAGTACATGACGCTGCTGATGGTGTAGGTTTGTCCAAACAAGCACAGCGTAACCATGGTTACAGACTCCATTTAGTCTGTGTGTTTACAGACACCACAAGCTATAAGGAGAGGTGACTAATTTCACTCTTATCATCAGAGACTAGAAAGAAGAACAAAGAATAATCAAAATGAAGGTGCAACAATTAGAGAACTTGGTTTTCTACGTGGTTCACCTTCAATATTTTCTACTAGAATGCTCCGACTGTCACTGTGAGGGACTGTGGGAGTTTATTCTTCCCAGTGTGGTTTCAGTGAAAACAATAAAGGGGTTTCTGATCTGCAGACAACTGAGAAGACAGCCTGACATACAGCAGGAGAACATGTTGACAGTGCAGCGAAGAGAAAAATAGATTTACAATTCAAACAACAACAGTGTGTGAAAACTGGTGGAAGTATACTCTGTGTGAAATGTGCCTGCAAGTGTGAGATATCGTCATTTAAAACAAAATAGATTTGAACTTTGCTGATTGGGAGTTTTCCTCTTAGCAGGTTGCAAAAAAAACAACAACAAAAATGAAGATATAGTCTTGTTGCATGAAGTTTAAATACCTGAAAACTATGTGGAACCTCAAATTGTACACATATTCAACAAAATACCTCTAAAATATGTTTTTCACATAATAATTAACACTGTTCTTGATTTAGTTGGTCAAATATTATACGGAGCAGCACAATACTTCCCCCATAATGTATGCTAGTGTGTGTGTGTGTGTGTGTGTGTGCTGTGTTATATATGTGTGTGCGTGTTATATGTGCGTGTGTGTGTACCTGGTTTACAGGGACCACTCGTCGGTTTTCTACTTCTGTTTCGACCAGGGGTTTCTTTTTTTGTCAGTCAGTCGGTCGGTCGGTTTGTATACAGAGTTTTTTTCCAAGTCGGCTACCCTTTTAATAGCGTTTTCACACCGTCAGTCAGAAAGACGCAGCCTTGCAGGAGGAGGGGAAAGAGGGGTTTGTTTGCGAGGTGTTTTTTTCATATTTACGATGGAAAGGGATGTTTTTGTTTTTTAAATGTACGATGTGTTAGCAATCTAAAACACCTGCCCAGAAACGTCTCCAGGTCCTCAGCGGGGAGCAGAAGCGAGTGAACTTTCACCTACTTTTTTTAATCGGAGCATTAATACGACTTCACTGATGGAGGAGGTGGAAGGAGGCGTTTCTGGACAGTTCCTCAGACTGTGTGTGTGTGTGTGTGTGTGTGTGTGTGTGTGTGTGTGTGTGTGTGTGTGTTGTGTTTAAGCATGGGGCTAGTGCAGGTAATCGTCCACAGAGGCGAAGGCGCAGGATCCGGTGCCGGTGCGTGCCATGATGGAGAGGCACTGCGCCGCCTGGCCCACCGCCTGGGCGAGGGGGGGCTGCTTCGGCAGGTTGTGAGTCTCTGGAGGAAGAGGAGGGAACAACAACAACAATGTCAGGACTGAAGGTAAGAAGTACGCAAATATTCTATTTAAGTAAAAGTATTAAAACCGTATTTAATTTTGTCTTAATGTACATTTCATCTCATATTCTGTACATATCATATTTACATGTTTATAGACTTTTGCCCTACTTTTTATTTTATTATATGTTGCATTGCTGGAGGAGCACGGGTCAGAAGAATTTCAGCGCCATTTCTACACTGTAGCTTTGAGCATATGATGATAACACCTTTGAATCTAATACTGAATTGTTAAAATACTCCTTCACTAGTAAAGATTCAAGATTCAGATTCAAGGCTTTATTGTCATGTGTTCAGAGCTACAGTGTAGATGAACATCTGAGGTCTCCTCCAACAGAGCAACACAATAACACAGATACAATAGTAGTAAATACAATACAAATAAAATAGAATAGAAATAGTGCAAGGAGAGTCTACAAGTGATTGGAATATGATATTAGATAAATAATGTGTACGTTGTAAACAGATGGATGTTCTTTCAAAACTTCAGGTGTTCAACAGTCTGATGCTGCGTCCACACGGGACGCGTCCCGTGTGGACGCAGCATTATGGCCTGTGGGATGAAAATGTCTGAGTCTGGTGGTTTCTGTCCTGAAGCAGCACACAGAACAGTTTGTTGCTGGGGGGATGGGGGTCTTTGATAATGGCTACGTCGTACCTAGTATTGCACTGTTGAGGGTGGAGCAGACGGGCTCTCTCTGGATGGCGTCCAGCTGGAAACCCACCGGGCTGCTCCAGGGGTCCGAGTACGCCAGCAGGCTGAAGGCATCCTGCAGCAGGACACACAAAATACAGATATGTTCACAATGTTGAAGATATCTGTTTTATTACTACACATATTTGATTCCGTTCTATTTCAATATAATGCTGCTTTATTTTACTATATTTCTTCTTATTTTTTTAATGTTATTATAGTGTTCTTAAAATAGTTCTGTGTTTTTATTTTTTTTAAATTACATTTTTATGTATGCACCACGACATCAAGTCAAATTCCTCGTACGCGTCAAGCTACCTGGTGATAAACCTGATTCTGATATCAGTGGATATAGGGAGGTCAAAATGTGATATCTTCTTGAAGAACAACTGGTTAGTTTAGTGTTGTTATAGCGTGTTACAATTTAAAGAACAGTTCAACATCTTGGGGAAACAGGCTTACGCGCTTTCTTAACTTGAAATATTTGAGAGGGTTTGTACCGAACACATGTCTGTACACCAAGTTTGAAGTTACCATAAGCAGCTGGTTAGCTTAGCTTAGCATTAAGACTGGAAAACAGAGAGCCTTATCCAGTCCAAAATGCTACTGCCATCACCTCTAAAACTAATTTATAGACAAATGACTGAATTTCCCCACAGGGATTAATAAAGGTCCATCTTATCTTATTACTTACGCTTCATTTGTAAAAACACTGAAGCGTTTAAGTGCCAAGTCGCAGTTTGAGGATGGCTTATGTCCAGATTATTTTCTACAAAAAGTATTTAAAGGGGACCTATCATGCAAAATGTGCTTTTTGATGTCTTTTATACATCAACATGTGTCCCCGGTGCGTCAGGGAACTCACGCAGTGTCAGAAAATAAAACCCTCTCTTTTCCTCCGTACCCAAATCTCTAAAAACGGGGGAACAACGGAGCTGATCCAGATTTGCGTCCGATGTGACGTAATATCTGTGACCTGCTCCATCGAAATCAGTTTTCATCCTTTTCTCTGGAATCCATCGATCTGATTGATTATTAGCGGAGCAAATGATCAAAGTACTACGGAGGGAAGATATTTTGGATTACTGGTCTGGGGGGAAGCTCGCGAGTGTGTGTTTGGTGTATGTTTGCGTTTTTGTGGTATCTGTGTTTGTTTCCCGGGGAAAACACTCACAAGAAACACAGGCTGGTTGTTTATGCCTGCTGGTGGACGTTGAGTTTACTCCGTTCTCCGCTTGTAATTTATGCCGTTACAAGCTTCAAAAGTTGTATTTATCATCTGAATTTTTGCCGAAACATGGTTTAATATTCTTGAAAGCCAAACTTGCTTATTTGGAAATCAGATAAAAACAAACTGTTAACGGGACCCTGCCGTGTTATATATGACTTACTATACACCTTATTCATTTTAATTTCAGCAGGAGGGAGGGGAGGCGGCGCTGCGGAACAGCAGGGTGGCGACGTGAGAGCTGTCATCTTCCCTTTACAAGCTTCGTGGATTTTTGGAAATAAAAAATTTCATTATTCTGAAAGCAAGGCTTTGTTTAGTTAAAATCAAACAAAACACCGGTAAAAACTATTTTTTACGCAAATTCCACTTTTATTTTTGAAAGAGCAGTTGCGACTCCGACGATTTTCGATATCGATGGTGCGGGTCACATAGTCTGTGTTTACATTAGCATTCGTAACACTTCAGAGCTAACCTGTACTGGAGAGCATTGGTGTGTGAAGAAGACAGGACAGTAAAAAGGAAACTCACCTTGTGGTATAACCGCAAGAGAGAAAGCCTTTGAGCTCCATACTGTTTCAGAGAGAATCCTTTATAATCCATGATATGGCGTTTCATCACGGCAGCATTTAGTTTAGACAGGGTATGCTGCCGGGTCCCGCATGTCAGACCCCTCCTTTTTTTTATCAATTTTTTCTTTTTGAAAGCTTTATACCCAAATCAGCACTTTGGAAACAGGAGTGAAATAGAGGTATATGAGGCATGATTAGGAATGGGTGATCTGTTTGGTATTTTGAGCAAAACACTTCATAGACATGTTTTTACATATATCTGAGACCTATGCTATTGCCTACAAATAGCATGATAGGTGACCTTTAAAAAAAATATGATTTTGTTGAGATGCATTGAACAAAAATGATGAGATTTATTTAAGTTTTTGTCCGAATTTCTCAGTCTCTGCTGCTTCAGTTTTTATACATTTTTTATATTCATGCCATTGACCACCTGAATCAAAGTCATACTAATACACTGTACCTCTATTTCAGTTAAGGGTTGGTGTTTAGGTTTCTTCAAAATGGCTTTGTCAACATATTATTAGCTTGCCGTGTCTTGAGTAAAAAAAAGCACACGTTTTAAGCTGTATAATGAAATCGTTAAAGACAGTCCTGACACCAACAGAAAAACAACTCATGTAAACTATCGTTTTCCACTGAGCGATTCCTGTACCTTCAGGCATCTTCTTGTTGTGGAGTTCTTCCCACACTCGCGGCGCATGATGTTCGCTCATGCTCTGCAGGCTCGCGGGCGAGTGGATCATCCTCTTGTCGATCGCGCCTGGGCTGCCACCGCACAGCTGCCTCTTCGACTGATGCCGGACTCCACCTCTGCGGAACCAGAATCATCTCATGTCCTTAAACATGTACAATGAAAGGAAAAGGAAAGCTTCTCCCTTTTAAAAAGTGCCATCAAAACAAAAAACATCACAACAACAAAACACGCAGCAGCATACAAACTTACGTAAGAAATAGAAGTACAGTAATTATTTCCAGGGGTATAACAAAAAAATGACTAAAATAATAATAATAATAGCTATCGAGACATTCAACAGGGACATATACAGCATTCTAGATGAGCGCTTACACTTATAGTGTAATGACAGGAAGGTGTAGGGGCTGTATATTAAACACAACATTATGTTTCTCTACATTTCTTCTTTTTTTTTTAATGCTATTTATTTTCTTTGAGATGTTTACATTTTGGAATGTTTATTTCTAGTCTTTAATTTTCTCGTACACTTGATGTCTTTCTATGCTTTAGAGAGAATATACAGGCACAGGCACTTGGAGGGCGAGGGCGTAATAAGCTGCCTGATTAAACAAATGGTGAGTAATGGTTCTGGGTGAAATATCCAAAATGCAGGAAGCCACAACATCCGCTTTGAGTCCTAAATATGTGTTAAATACATTTTGAAGAAGTACTGTTGAGATCAGAGATACCTAAATCACTGTTACAGAGACTTACAAACAAACTGTTGTTACAGATCCTCAAAAGTAAAACAATAAGTAATAACCTATTACTGCTAACGAGATAGAATAAGCCTAAAAGAGGAGAGGCTAATTATGTATAGTATTTTATACCAGTTATTCTGTTTCTTCATTTGTATTCTTGCAGCTTTTTAATGACCATTTCAATTGTGTTTCTTTTTGCTCCGTGTCTATGCGGTTTCATCCCTGATAGTCATGGGGGGAAAAGGGAAAGTAACAATAACCGTGAGAGCAAGCGAAAGAGGAGGCTGATTTGCCAAAGATGTTTGTGAATAAATCAAAAACAAAGAGGGCTCGTTAGCACATTTACTAAACAAACACATTTCTTACAGGTAGAAAGGCAATCAAAACAAACAGTAACGTTAGCCAATTGCTTTTAATGTTAGTTGTATGGCTAAAATGTGCTTGTATACAGTAAACGTACCTTTCCTTACCACTGCATATTTACCAGAATTATTGAAGTATGTATCCATGTCTTCGATAAACGCTCTAATATATTAGTTATTAAATCCACACACACCACTTTGCGTTACCCATGTATGCCTCACACTCGTCGGGCTCGGTCACGTGTTTTGGAGCGTTGAGGAACCCGTTGGAAGGGACGACTCTGTGACTCCGTGGGACGTGGTCCACCTCCATGTCCACATCGCTTACTGAGGACAGACAGAGTTGTTATGGCAACAGATCTCTACTAACCCTAATAAAAGGAAAGGATGATGGTGGGATATCATAGCGTCCACTGAGGATTATAAACGTTGGAGTAATATCTCATGTCGAAAACTTTCCAGCAGACATGTTGAAGTCAACCACTCACGCCTAGGTGTTCCTTTTTGTGTTGAATGTGTGTATTCAAGTATAACTAACTGAGAAATAGTGTTTTAAGTTACCCAACCATTTCTAATGATGTCAGCTTCTCACTCACCTGTAAAAAGGTAAAGGGTGAGATGGTTATATGTTTGTCCAACTTAAGACTGTTGTTTGGGACGGAGAGCTTTGGTCAGTATTATATAAACTCACATGCCATCATCTTTGCATTGACATAGCTTTGTACAATAGTCTCCTTTATACACCATCCTTTGTGTTTGTTATTTAAGCTTAGCCGTTATAATCTATAATGTATTTCTAACGTATTTCCAACATGTTATATTGAGTATTCTTAGATCTATATAGATTATACATTATAGTGTTGTTTCATATATTTACTGTGTCTCTTTTTTCTGTTCCATACCACGAAAACTGCTGCTGTTGCAACACAGTGATCATTCCTAAATTGGGATAATACAGTACGCTAGCTACCATATAATATCTCTATCTCTGTAGACTACAGCAGTTTTCCTTACATTAGTCATTAGGGAGTTTATCCTCTCAGAATACTCTGCAGAGTTTAGAGTCAGTCAGCATTTAAATTATTCTTGTTTCTCACAGTAAATATATTTAATGTTAGGTTATACCCTTGAAGTGAATGGTGGATTTAAGTTTCCTGTGTGGGCGTTGCAGTGTCTGAGGGGTTTAATAAGCAATAGAGCATGTGGAATAAGCACATTTTGTGTGTGGTGTGTGTGGTGTGTGTGTGTGGTGTGTTGTGGTGTGTGTGTGTGTGTGTGTGTGTGTTGTGTTGTGTGTTGTGTGTGGTGTGTGTGGTGTGGTGTGTGTGTTGTGTGGTGTGTGGTGTGTGTGTGTGTGTGTGTGTGTGTGTGTGTGTGTGCTTGTGTGTGTGGTTGTGTGTGTGTTTGTGTGTGTGTGTGTGTGTGTGTGTGTGTGTGGTGTGTGTGGTGTGTGTGTGTGTTTGTTAGTACCTGGGTGAGGGGCGGTCTGCTGTGGTCCCGTTGAGACTGACGGTCAGACGGGAGGGGCGGTGGGTGAGGCGGGGGCAGGGCTTGTGACTGTGGAGGGGGGTGCTGTGGCTCTATTGGACGTCACTCCATTACAGCAGGTGCCGTCGGGACCTGATCACAACAGGGGAGAGAGGACGTGTTTCAAATGTTACTTTTATTTTTCATTTCTCAAAAGCCACAAAATGTTACAAAAAAAGAAGCATTATTTGACTTTAATGAAATGTTATTCTTGTTTTATGTGAGTCCTGTACTTACTTCTATTGCTATGTAATGTGTTTTCAATCACAAAGTCACGTTTCTTGTTCTTTTGTCAACGGACTGTTTTATTTTATGAAGCATTTACCTCCCTAACCGTTTGTGTAAGAAAGTTCTATATAAATTAAAGTTTTTACTGATTTGATTTACTATCAAGAAGGCTCTGCTTTACACTAATGACCCTCCGCAACTAAACCAGTCATGTGTTTCCTATTTTAATAAGGTGCAGCTCTATTTTACAGCAAAGAATGAATTTGTGTACGGCCTAACCGGTGAAACGGTTAAACACTGGTTACGTTTTTATTTTATTTGTGGTTTCAACTTTATTATTAATTTTTGCTTGACTTCTAAAATCATGGAAATAATAACAGTCAAAGTATTGTTGATGCTACTTGCTTTTTAGGGGACTCGATCTGTGTCACTGTGTTGGTTTTTTCTCTTATCCTATGTGTTTTATTTGTTTTCTTATAATGCTATCAACCTGCCATGGAAACCATCTGGCACATTCACATGATGAACTTAAAGTGTTCACGATGAACTAAAAGTGCTCACGCATGAACTAAAGTGCTCACGATGAACTAAAGTGCTCACGATGAACTAAAGTGCTCACGATGAACTAAAGTGCTCACGATGAACTAATAGTGGGTTCAAGGATGAACTAAAGTGCTCACGATTGAACTAAAGTGCTCACGATGAACTAAAGTGCTCACGATGAACTAACAAGTGCTCACGATGAACTAAAGTGTTCACGATGAACCTAAAGTGGCTCAGAGGATGAACTAAAGTGGTTCACGATGAACTAAAGTGCACTCACGATGAACTAAAAGTCTCAGGATGAACTAAAGTGTTCACGATGAACTCTAAAGTGCTCACGATGAACTAAGTGCTCACGATTAACTAAAGGTGTCAGGATGGAACTAAAGTAGTCACGATTGAACTAAAGTGCTCACGATGGAACTAAAGTGTTTCACGATGAACTAAAGTGTTCAGATGAACTAAAGTTGCTCACGGGATGGAACTAAAGTGCTCACGATGAACTAAAAGTGCTACGAAAAGAACATAAAAGTGCTCACGATGATACTAAAGTGTTCAGGATGAACTAAAGTGCTCACGATGAACTAGAGTGTTCAACGATGAACTAAAGTGCTCACGATGGAACTAAGTGTTCAAGATGAACTAAAGTGCTCACGATGAACTAAAGTGTTAAGATGAACTAAAGTGTTCCAAGGATGAACTAAAAGTGCTCACGATGTGAACTAAAGTGTTTCACGATGAACTAAAGTGTTCACGATGGAACTAAAAGTTTTCAAGAATGAACTAAAGTGCCAAGATTGACACTAAAGTGCTCACGATGAACGTAAAGTGTTTCACGATGAACTAAGTGCTTCACGATGAACTAAAGTGTTCACTGATGACATAAAGGTGTTCACGATGAACTAAAGTGTTCACCGATGAACTTAAAGTGTTCCACGATGAAACTAAAGTGCTCACGGATGAAACTAAAGTGCTCCACGTATGAACTAAGTGTTCAACGATGAACTAAAGTGTTCACGATGAACTAAAGTTTCAAGATGGAAACTAAAGTGTCACGTGACTAAAGTGTTCAAGATGAACTAAATTGCTCACGATGAACTAAGGTTCTCACGATGAACTAAAGTGTCACGGATGAATAAAGTGTTCAAGAATGAACTAAAGTGCTCACGATGAACTAAAGTGCTCACGATGAACTAAAGTGCTCACGATGAACTAAAGTGTCAAGATGGAATAAAGTGCTCCGATGAACTAAAGTGCTTCACGATTGAATAAGTGCTCACGATGAACTAAAAGTGCACACGATGGACACTAAAGTGCTCACGGATGAACAAAGTTGTTCACGATGAACTAAAGTGTTCACGATGAACTAAGAGTGCTCACGATGAACTAAAGTGGTCACGCGATGAACGTAAAATGTGCTCACGAATGAACTGAAAGTGCTCACGATGAACTAAAGTGCTCACGGGGAGAACTAAAGTGTTCAAGATGAAACTAAAGTGCTCACGATGAACATAAAGTGTTCATTAAGATGAACTAAAGTGCTCACGATGAACTAAAGTGCTCACCGATGAACTAAAGTGCTCACGATGAACCTAAAGTGCACACGATGAACTAAAGTGCTCACGATGAACAAAGTGTCACGATAGAACTAAAGTGGTTCACGATGAACTAAAGTGCTTCCACGATGACTAAAGTGTCCACGATGAACTAAAGTGTCACGATGAAACTAAACTAAAGTGCTCACGATGAAATAAAGTGTTCAGATGAACTAAAGTGCTCACGATGAAGCTAAGTGGTTCACGATGAACTAAAGTGTTCACGATGAACTAAAGTGGTTCACGATGAACTAAAGTGCTCACTCGATGAACTAGAGTGTTTCACGATTGAAACTAAGTGCATCACGATGAACTAAGTGTTCAAAGATGAACGTTAAGTGTCAGATGGAACTAAGTGTTCACGATGAACTAAAGTGTTCACGATGAACTAAAGTGCTCACGATGAACTAAAAGTGTTCACGATGAACTAAAGTGTTCAAGATGAACTTAAGTGCTCACGATGAACTAAAGTGCTGCACGATGAACTAAAGTGCTCACGCGATGGAACTAAAGTGCCACGATGAACCTAAAGTGCTCACGATGAACTAAAGTGTTCAAGATGAAACTGAGAGTGCTCACGATGAACTTAAAGGTGCTCAAGATGAAACTAAAGTGCTTCACGATGAACAAGAGTGTCACGATGAACTAAAGTGCTCACGATGAACTAAAGTGCTCACGATGAACTAGCAAGTGCTCAAGAATGAACTAAAGTGTTCGACGATGAACTAAAGTGCTCACGATGAACTAAAGGTTCACATGAACTAAAGTGTTCACGAGTGAACTTAAGTTGCTCACGATGAACTAAAGTGTTCACGATGAACTAAGTGCTCACGATGAACTCAAGTGTTCACGATGACTCAAGTGGGGGGGTTCACGATGAACTAAAGTGTTCACGATGAACTAAAGTGTTCACGATGAACAAAGTGTTCACGATGAACGTAAAGTGCTCACGATGAACTAAAGTGCTCACAAATAGAGACTGTGATTAAAAAAATGACCTAAAGATAACTCTTTCATGCCGTGCACAGATACCCATTAGTGTTCAAGCTGCTTCAGACTAAACACTTTTCCAGATACAGAAACTCGGCTGCTAAAAAGGTAAATCGTTGTCAGTGTGTTAACCCATGGAGAAGAAATATAGTATGTATGTATCTGTGTAACCTGGCAGGAGCCGCTGGCTTTGTGCTCGGGCTGAAGGCCCGGGGGAGGCGGGGTGGTAATGTCCTGAGACTTTGGGCTGCGACCCCCAGACATCTCACCTCACTGTCCGTCCCGTTTCACCAATCTCTATGAACTGTTCTTCACTCTGGAGGGGGAGAAGGGAAGGGAGAGAGAGAGAGACGGAGGAAGAAAGAGAGAAGATGGAATACAGACGAAAAGAAACAATGCAGTAACAGAAAACAGACAAAGACAAAGGATGTGAAGGAGACCAATGAGAAAGAAGTAGAGTAAACAGAAAAAAAAGTCATTAAATAAATCTGGAATATTATGGGTTTAAAAGACAGGTCAGGTTATAGAAAAGCTAAATACAGGTATATAACGGCGTTAAAATAACTTAATCTCCCCTCTTCAGATTCATTAGTGCTCCAGTTCATCTTTCTTTTCCTCATTTCTTTAAATATTACTTTTCCAATATTGATGCGTTAAATTCACAATCACTGCTTTAAAGTATTGAAGAGTTTCAATAAAACGCCAAAGATGCACGAAGAAGTGCACATTAACTTTTTGAACGATATCTTCAGGAATTTGTTGAAAAACCGTCAATATCTTAGTTTGTTTTGTAAGTAATAACAGGCTCCTGATGATACTTTCCAGTAACAAACAGGCGTTATATGAATATATAATAGGTGATTATTGATTCAATAAAATGTGAAGAACAAACAACATTTTGAGTCAGCGGCTTGAGCATGAAGAGCAGGCGGTTCCTCTCCAGCAAGTTGGTACGGTGGCGTGGTGGTTCTCGATG
>NW_011351548.1:43393-43711 GCF_000735185.1 Notothenia coriiceps | reverse complement strand
TTTAGTTGGTCAAATATTATACGGAGCAGCACAATACTTCCCCCATAATGTATGCTAGTGTGTGTGTGTGTGTGTGTGTGTGTGTGTGTGTGTGTGTGTGTGTGTGTGTGTGTGTGTGTGTGTGTGTGTGTGTGTGTGTGTGTGTGTGTGTGTGTGTGTGTGTGTGTGTGTGTGTGTGTGTGTGTGTGTTACCCATACTTGCCAACCTTGAGACCTCAGAAATCGGGAGCATTTCAAAATGCAAAATGGGGGGGGTGCTAGTGGATCGCTGTTAGATTAACATTAAGTGGTTATTGTAGTTCTAAGTGCACTGCTTTG
>NW_011351548.1:33254-43353 GCF_000735185.1 Notothenia coriiceps | reverse complement strand
CATGCTTATATTGTAGTTCTAAGTGCTAATGCCTTGCGGCCTGTAGCACATCCTTGAGTGGAGCATATGTGTGGGCAGGAAAGGAGTGAGCAGAGAGTAGAGTAGTTGTCGATTTTTGTTCTGTTTTCTGTGACTATCTGCCTCACCCTCTCAGACTTTCAGTTGCGCGCGCTACTAAAGAGACGTGTTACCATGGAAACCAAACAATGGTGTAGCTGTATTAAAGTCCGAGTGGAAACAGTCCTGAGTAAATCTGATTTTGTCAGAATTCGGGAGAAATGCGGGAAAAATATGACCCCGGGAGGAAACCGGGAGAGGGCAATGAAATCGGGAGTCTCCCGCGAAAATCGGGAGGGTTGACAAGTATGGTGTTACCTGGTCCATGGAGGCGCTGTAGTTGACCTGCAGGACGGTGCGTCTCTCTCTGCTGGAGCCCGTCACAGCAGTTTTGGGCGGCAGGTTGTTCATAACTGTCGTCCACACTTTGTCCTCTAAAACACAAACACGTTACCAAGTTAAACTCAACTGTGGGAATAAATTAGTTAAATGTGGTGTGATAGTTCAAGTCAGTACACACAGAACTGCAGTTTGTCAGTCATGGCGGTGGCGGTGTAATCTAAGTTACAGCTATGAGCCTCCAGAGTTTAATTGACACTTCTGTGCTGTTAAAGCATGAGCCAGTCGCTCAGATATCTCCCCGTTCATTCACACTGTCAGTCAGGGAATGTGTGTGTGTGTGTTTCAGGCCTCTGAGGTGTGTGTGTATGTGTGGGAGAAAGAGACACTCTTAACATTTCTGAGGTTGTGTGAGAGAGCTATTCAGCGTGACTAAGGGCTAGCCAGTGGAGTGCAGTGACATTTCATTAAAAGTCTCGCCTTTGCTCTGCCTGCATGCTCTGCTGTTCCAGACTCTCCACTTATTCCACTCTGCGTGTGTGTGTGTGTGTGTGTGTGTGTGTGTGTGTGTGTGTGTGTGTGTGTGTGTGTGTGTGTGTGTGTGTGTGTGTGTGTGTATGTGTGTATGTGTGTTTGCTTGGAGCTCAGCAGGTGTTTGTGTGTGTGTGTCTTTGTGCAGAAGTGTCACTCAGATCATTGGAGCACTCTTAGCTCTGCATAACAGGCCTGTTTCAAATGCGCTTGTGGCGAGTGTGTGTGTGTGTGTGTGTGTGTGTGTGTGTGTGTGTGTGTGTGTGTGTGTGTGTGTGTGTGTGTGTGTGTGTGTGTGTGTGTGTGTGTGTGTGTGTGTGTGTGTGTGAATCCGTGCGTGTGTGTGGTGGCTGCTCCTTCAGAGCTAAATGTCAGCAGCTGTGGCCGCGTTGCCATGGAAACCTCAGGTATAGCAGTTTAAGAGTGCCGCCGTCTGAGGTTAAGAATGAAGAGGTTCTGCGGAGTTTTCTCCCATCACAGGTCACTGGCTGGAAAGAGTGGGGACCTGCACACACAACTGCACAAACACACACACACACCTGCCCACACATTGATTCCAGGCACTAACGCACACACCTGTCATGTTGCAATTGACTTTGAAGGGGCCGAGGGGCCCACTGCCGTCAGGGTCGATCCAGTAGGTGTCAGAGGAGCGGCCACGATGCTTATAGGCCTCACAGGACGGCTCATAGATAGCTGGGGGGGGGAAGTAAAGGGACACATGAGCAGTTAAAGGAAGAGGTAACAAGAGAAAAAAGTCAATAGCCACTGAGGTTATTGCACATCAGAAGAATAAAGAAATAAAAACCATGGACATGGCTGAGTGACAATTCAATATAAAATAAAGCTTTATTTATCCCCGTAGGGAAATGTAGGTGTCATAGAAAGAAAAACAATAAGAGACAAAGCTAAGAGCAGCTAAGAGCAAACACAGATAATAAGAATAAGAAAGGATATCTGTCTGTCAGGAGGATTATGGATAAACAACTGGCCATATTTCCACAAATCCATGTGGAAATGGAGTGGATGCATGGAGAAAAAGGACCGTTGTTTTGCATTCTTGTTCTGTTGGTTGGAACAATGAAACAACTGGGCAAATTCACGTGAAGACCCCAAAATGTCGTCTAAATGCTCATAGCAAGGTAGGCTTAGGAATCACAGTGTACTACATGATATTATACTACATTATGTTAACACCATATGAGGCCAACAGCTACGATAAATACGGGTATACTTCTCCAAAGATAGCTTGCATATGAAAAGTACGATACATTCTGTCAGACCAAAGACTAATTCAATTGAAGAATGTTAGGATGCATCTAAAATAGCTCATTGATGTCCTCAATTTGTTTTTTTCCTCCTTCCAAAAGGCAATTTCATGCGGTTGCCAGTCTCTTTTCAGCGCCTGTCAAGAAGTGGTGTCTTGCCGCACACACTTTAGCAATCTATCTGACAGCATATTGATGTTATGTTTGTGACAGAGAGATGAGGAGAAACTGCACTTCACAGAGAGAGAAACTTCCTTGATGAGGCGAGAGCGTTCAGGCTTAATGCTGAGTTAAATAGGAAAAATAAGCCTTTTTTCTTTCACTCTGTTTATTCTTAGCTTTTTATTAATACTGTTTATGACATTCCCATCTCTACTTCCTTTCTTCCATTCTTGTTGTCTCTATTATTTTCTCTGTTTGTGGTTTCCCTCCTTGCTATCTTGTGCAACTCCGACTAAACATATTTTTCAACAGAATGCATTATCTATAAAATCTCCTCTCATCATCACTCACTAAAAGTCCTGTGTAAAAATAACAATCACATTTATCTCTTATTCCTATGCGTTATTAACTGTCTTAAAGTTCGGTAAGTTTGAGAAACCGGCTCGAGATACACTTGTTGTTATATTCCATGGAATGCTCTTAACATCCCGATAGCAATGAATATCTGAAGTGCTTTGACACAAAATCCGTGGAAGCCGTGGTACTGTAAAAAGCACGACCAATCATCTGAGCCGGCTAAAGTAACTGGATTGCCTACCTGCCTGTCAGCCTTCCATCTGTGCACAAACTTATCCTGTGCCCTCATTGGTCATGTGCGCGTTCGTGTGTGTTGGAGGAGGGGCTCTGTGAGGAAGTGGCAGATTTGTTCCGGTTGTGTATTTTCAAATTCTAGCCACTCGGGCTGGTTTCTCCATTCTTACCTACCTTGAAGTAAATGTTTCTAGTATCAGTACTTTACTCCAATACTTATTCTTCTGACGACTTTTTACTTTGACTTCTTACATTTTGAACACAAATACCTGTACTTTCTACTTCTTACATGTTGAACNGGTAAGTTTGAGAAACCGGCTCGAGATACACTTGTTGTTATATTCCATGGAATGCTCTTAACATCCCGATAGCAATGAATATCTGAAGTGCTTTGACAAAAAATCCATAAAAAAAATGGTCATCTGTGGAAGCTGTGGCGCTGTAAAAAGCTCGACTAACATGGATGGCCTACCTGCCTGTCAGCCTTCCATCTGTGCACAAACTTATCTCGTGCCCTCATTGGTCATGTGCACGTTCGTGTGTGTTGGAGGAGGGGCTCTGTAAGGAAGTGGCAGATTTTTCCCGGCTGTGTATTTTCAAATGCTAGCACACTCGAGCCGGTTTCTCCAAAATTACCTACTCCACCTTTAAGACAGTTCTATATCAGGCTGTTTTACAGTATGATCGATGTAATTTAAAATGACTCTATTCTTCCATCTTATTTCTTCATGTTGAACAATTACAGTATGGCCAACATGTTCCCTTCCATCCTCTCATGAAAGAGAACAATATGCGACCCCTGGGAGAAGGGGATGGCATTCTAACATTTTTAAGCCTTTGAAAAACCCTCTGGCTTTTCTGACTCTGTTTTCTTTGTGTCTTTGTGCGGGTGCTTTGGTGAGATTGCCTCTCCTCAGAACCGAACACACCGCAGTCAGAAAAAAATCAAAGTTCAGACTGAGGCTCCGAGAGAGAAACAGCTTAATCACTCAAAGGAGAAACAGAGGGAGGCCAATCCAAACAACTGGAACAGAGCACAGTGGTGATGGAAAATAACATTCAACTACACACACAGACAAACAAACACACACACACACACACACACACACACACACACACACACACACACACACACACACACGCACGCACGCACGCACGCACACACACACGCACACACACACTTCTACCCACAGGTGTGGCAGGTGGCTCCAGTGTATCCCGTCCCATCGCAGGTGCAGCTGAAGCTGTCCCACGTCTGCTTACAGCGGCCGCCGTGCTCACAGTGGTTAGGCATACACCTTGAGAAAGAATAAGAGAGTATTTTTATAAATATGTGCAGTACATTTTTATTGTAAATGTATAAAATATGTATGTATTATTATACTCAAAGGCGAGAGTATATATTTAAATCGATAAATAAAGCAATCATAAAGCCGCACAAACAAAGCATTTTTTCCCAAATTAAAATAGAGTTTATAGACTACGTGTTCAGAGTGTATAATCCAAAGCACCGATTCTGTCAAGGAATACTCATTGTTGAAAGAAATACACTTGTGACACATTTCACTACAAGATGATATAGCCAGTGTTCGAAATGGGGGGGAGCACAAACAAATTGTGCATATTTGTGTCACACAGATTATAAATATTGAGTTTCTGTAAATAAAAGTTCTTGAAATAAATAATAGTCATTGTTCATTACAGTTTCTGAACATTTGTTTTATATTTGTGAATATTTCTGGGTTTTGCCATCTGTACGTGGCGGCGCTGCATTCTTTACGCTACTTACGTTGCTATGGTTACGGCGGCGATGCCGGCGCGGCATCTGATATTTTCATATTGATATTTTTTTAACTCTGGCTTTGTAATAAAAAATATGGCAAAACGAAAACAGCCAAGCCTCGCAGCTTTTGGATTCACAAGCAAAGAAGCGAAGGAATCTAAAATTGACAACGTGAACGGAACAACTTTTAGTTGGCCGGCTGTAAGCGGCGTTAGGGTCGAGTTTGACAGCTGCACACCGAGGGAGAGGCCTGCCGATGCGGAGCCTGAAGAGGCTTCAACAACGGCCACATCCGCCGGCATAGTGACACCGTCTGTATTAGTAGAAGAGTGTTTTTATAGCAATTGATCGCATCCGCGCTGCTGCGCCAGTCAACAGAGCGTGCGTGTGACATATTTAGTAGCAGGATGTGCTCTGAAAAATAGGGCTCCCCGAAAGCAAATGGGTAATTCGAACACTGGATATAGCATGGCTTGTTTTGAATGTTGACCACAAATTAAATGTGTTTTGTATTGATATAAGCATACTATGTCAAGGTAAAACAACTAAATTGTGTGTCTGCATTTATTAAAACACAATTTAAGTGATTGTGAAAAGCAGGAGGCGACAGAATTCGGGCTTCTTGAGTTTGTGTTTCTTAAGCAAAAGAGAAGGAAGAATTATATTGTCTCAATCGAGTGGTGATATTTCAACTAGGGACCTGGAATTAGGAGTGTAGTGTATGTAAACAGTGTTATCCCCACAGTGTGAATACAGCAGCACATAACAACTGAATACAAACTGAATACATCCCAGTTTCAGTTTGATCTGCCTGCGGCCTGCTGGGAAATCTCTCCCGAGGGGGGATTTCCACACAAAAAATATTTAAGTGATTAAAATATCCGAGTGTGATTATTTGAATGAATCAAAGCGATGTTAAGAGGAAAGCCAGCTGGATTAAAAACTAACTGACTCATAGGAGCTGCAGGGGGCCTTTAAAGTGCTGAGTTCTTCTTTAGTCATGTACAGTAGGGAGACATTTAAGCAGCAAAGAGACGTTTTATCTCTGGAGGGAGACGAGACAATGGCTGCCTCCAGTAACTATGAGGCTGACACAAGTACATACTGCCGATACAGACTTTCAATATTTTCCCTGAGGTGCAAGAAATGGGGTAACACTTTATATTAAGGTACACAAATTCACCATCAACTAGTTGTTAATTAGCACGCATATTAGTCATTATAAAACACTTATTAATGCCTTATTCTACATGACTATATTCTACAAGCAATAAGCCATTAGTTGAGAGTTTTTCCTCAATAACCCTCTAATTAGTGCTTATTTGTTGCAAGTAAGGAAGTTGTTGTACATGAGTTACATACTTAATTTTGAGTTAATTAGACACAGTTAACACTTATAGTTTCAGGGCGACTGTGGCTGTGAGGGAGTGTGGTCGTTTTTCAACCAGAAGGTTGTGGGTTCGATCCCAGCCCATGCAGTCAACATTTCGATGTATCCTTGGGCAAGATACTTAATCCTGAGTTGCTCCCGATGGCATGGCCAACGGTGTGTGAATGTGTGTTAGGTCCTAGAGTAAGGTACACTGCTCTGTATGAATGGGTGTGAATGGGTGAATGACATGTAGTATGTAAAGCGCTTTGAGGGGTCTTAAAGACTGGATAAAGCGCTATATAAGTACAGTCCAATTACAGTCCAATTACCAATGTCTTGTTACATAAGAATAGATCATATTTGTTAAGTGTCATTATGGGAGAATTACTATTCTTGTACTACTGCCTTATTAGACCCATATTGAGCAGAGCATATTAAGACCCAAACTCATGTACAACAACTTCCTTACTTGCAACAAATAAGCACTAATTAGAGGGTTATTAAGGAAAAACTCTCAACTGATGGCTTATTACTTGTAGAATATGGTCATGTAGAATAAGGAATTAATAAGTGTTTTATAATGACTAATATGCATGTTGATGAACAACTAGTTGATGGTTAATTTGTGTACCTTAATATAAAGTGTTACCAAAAACGGATATTGGGCAAGCCGTATTGTCGACATGAAATGTATCGTGATTCAGGTTTTTCATTGTGATACATTGTAGATTTATAGTTTCACTGGATGCATGTGGCTGATTCATAAGTCAATGTGTAGATTTGTGTGTACCGGTAATTGATGGTTTGTCAGAGACAACGTTATGGTGTGCATGGAAATTGATGTCTGCAAATTGTTCTTCGTGTACCTGCACATTAGTTTAAAGCTAAATCTGGCATAAATCATCTCATCTCTTTTACAGATCAATGCTTTTGGTCCTTGTTTAATAAAGCCTTGGAGAAAATAGAGTTTTATAAATGCATTGTAAGTGTGGGCAGAATGAGGGAGGGACATAGCTGCTGCAGAAGGAAATGGGTAGAGAAATGAGATTTGAAATAATTTGCTTATCTAAGGAGATCTTGGGGCTGACTGATGCAAAAATATACACTGAAGTGACACATCGCACATTTACCTGCCTGCAAATCTAATAGTGCTTTAGAAAAATGAATTAATATACGAGTGAGCTCTGAGCCCGACCTTTGGTATTTAAATAATGTTCAACCATGACTTTTTGCATGTACTGTAAATACAAAAAAGGAAATTCCTAGTAATGTATTGGAATGTTAAATCTGCATAACGCTAACAAGTGCAGTTTAAATGGCATTATGTAATTGATGAGCATTGACAATCCCAAAGACGTTATGCTCTATGATGCTGAGAGGTACTTTATACCGACTTCATGCTCTGGGCTTTGTCTGAGGAAAAATCGATGAAGACAAAGGAAAACCTCCAGAGTGTGTTTATGTTTCATGTGAGTGTGTTGCAGAGCCCCTACAGGATTGTGGATTGTGGGAATTTGAATGCTATACCTTTGTGTGCATGTTTTGCTTCTCCCACCGTCAACAGAATCCCACAGTGGAACGGCATTGATCAAAAGGAGGTCAGACAGGGCTATTGAACTGTCTTCAAAGACACTCTGATTAGTTGGATGGTAACACTGCACCCATTCATCTTCCATGGCAGCACAGGGCCCACCTGCACACTGCGGGCCGATACACAACACAACAGAGATGCGGCTAAAGGTCGGAGGCTGTTGTGAATAGCTAAGGACCTTAACATGAATTCATTCTAAAAGTCTGAGCACAGCTGCTAGTAACCACCCTCAGTGCTAATACACCACAATCTGCAAGAACAATCATTTCTACATTACCTCGCAATGCAATGCCAAACAAATGATAACAGAAGGCTGCCAGCAAATCCATAAACTAATCCCTAGATGGGCTTCATCAAAATGTAAGAGCTGAATGTGTTAGGCATTGTTAAATGTAATAAGTAAAACACCTTTTTTTCAGAATTGTATAGTCGTGAAAACATTTTTTTTTTAAATCCTTGAGTACAGTGAAGCTTTAGAGTGTAGCTTCTTTGAAAATGCTAAAGAAAATGACAGTCCAGGGACAATCAATACTTTAATACTAACAATGGATCAAATGAATAGCTTGTTATGACTCATTATTTCACATTCATTTGAGACATTCGTATCAGTGTGAATGAACATGGCTCAAGCTTTGGTCCAAATGGAAGAATCCAGATAATCCAGACCGCACTTGAAGTGAGGACAACATTGATCTTAATCAAGCAGTGGCAGCTGGTGTCTACTTCTCAGAGAGAGGGTATTGATGAAGGTAAGTGTTATTGACAAGTCTAACCTGGAAACAAATCTCTCAGTTCAGGGAAGAAGTTGTTCCAATCAGCACAAGGTCAACTCCTAATTGCAGCTTCCTACGTTTATCTGAACGGTGCGATCGTGTTTCCCGTTTAGATCAGTGAAGTTCCTCGCATAACTTGGTCTACAGAAGACACGGCTTAATTCCTGGAGGTCAAAGCCGTCTTCGAAGTTTAAACGTTTTGCACACAGGCATCCGATTCAGCAAATTGAGCTTTTGATGATTCCATATGAGGCAAATCCTTCCCGATGTATTTGTCTAGTAGATGACAAGGAAATAAATTGAAGTGTCAACATGTAGTAATGAATGTTTCCAGAGAGCCAACATGAGGACGTGCTGTGCAGAATATCCAGCTTTGCAATACTCAGAATAAAAAAATAGCACGGCAATTTCTTGATGTTTGCTTGAGATTGTACAGAGTTTTCCAAGGAGGAACCTAGCCATTTATTTTAGTTTAAAATGAAAAAATAGCACTATACATTACATTTATCAGTATGACAAGCACACACACATGTATTATAGTGCAGTAACACACACAGCAGCCTTGACTCATATATCTCTAGAAACAATTTAGACTCTGTTTATATTACATTTCTAATTTAAAACCATTTGATTTATGACATTATTGACCCGCTGTTTTAGTGCTTTGCATACAACGGATGTGTATATTTACATTTATGAATGATTGTTTGGATGTGAGTGCATGCAGGCATTATCACTCTTACCTGTCTATGATTGCACACATATCCAGGCTGACGTTCTCAAAAGCACCCATAATGCCTTTCTCCACCGCGTGCATATCAGCCGGTTGGTCGTCCAGCAGGATCGCCTGCATGCAGCCCTGGAAGGAGCGCTGCGAGGGCGGGAAGAGCGTCTGGAGGAAATACCCTGAAACCAGCAAAAATAAACCTTTGTTACACATTATTTTACACATTACAGAGAGTTGGAGATGTGAGTACAGAACATCATTTAAGGTGCTTGTGTTCGAATGAAAGAATAGAATAGAATATATTTGCATTGTCATCATACAAAGTACAATGAAATGTCTTTGGCAACTCTCACTGCAGTAAAAAATAGACACAAATAAATAAATAAGAGTGGTAAAAGCAGAGGTTGTAGCGATGACTGCAACGAGATAACATTTGAAATGTACAAAACTGTATAAATGTAGTGTATCATAAAGGGTTATAGTAACCAAGGATTCCTTCTATCGACGAGTTGAAACACATCACGAGAAAACGACCTTCTGTAGAAGCAGACATCAGCTTTAACAACGACATCATCCTTGACGAGGAACAACAGACCTGCTTATTGTCACTTTTTAAAGCTGTGAACGTTCATCAGCCCTCCTGTTTTAGAGCTTACCCACAAGGCCCATTAGCCTTAATACAGGGCTGCAATACACTAGAGGACATATAGGTTTTACTATATACGCCACCTTTATGAGATACAAGAGTCAATGGCCCGTCCAGAGGCACTGGGCCTTGACTGAAACCAGGAGAAGGCTAGGACAAAACCTCGTGCAAAAGGTGTGTGTGTGTGTGTGTGTGTGTGTGTGTGTGTGTGTGTGTGTGTGTGTGTGTGTGTGTGTGTGTGTGTGTGTAGTAGTACTAA
>NW_011351548.1:9085-32957 GCF_000735185.1 Notothenia coriiceps | reverse complement strand
AAAGGTGTGTGTGTGTGTGTGTGTGTGTGTGTGTGTGTGTGTGTGTGTGTGTGTGTGTGTGTGTGTGTACCTATAGTATAGTTTTGGCAGCATGAATGTAAAATGTGTGTTTCAGTTGGATTCCCTCTTTTCTTCACATCTTCTGATTTTATTTTCTGCCCCAGAAGTCTCTCCTGCCATCTGTCTCCTCTCCTGCCACACCTGTCTGCTGTCTTTCCAGGGGAGGAGGGGGAGAGACAGACACTGAGAGGGGAGGGATAGAAATAAGATGGGAGGCAGAGCAGACTGCAGCTGGATGGCAGCACTTTGTATTCTGCGGGTTGCGTATCAATGCAAAGGAAATGCATGCCTTCCTGACAGTTTGGCAGATCCAATGGCGCAACGCATGGAACGACTTCATGGAGGAGCGCTTGTATGTTGCTAGGCTGTGAAAGATAACAGCGGGGGATTGCTCTGTTATTCCATCTAGACCACCAATTTAGTTTTTCCAATTTAACCGTACAAAAATGACCTACTTGTGTCACCTGATGGAGGTCTCATAGCTAAACATTTTTACAGAAAACAAATTATTTTTTCCTTTTTGTAAATACATTTCTACTGAAGGTGTTTTTGTTCCATTTGATAGATGGGCTTTGGATTCATTTCATTGTAGAAAACGTCAGGAAACTGGAGGATTAAATGAGTCGTGAATCTTAAAAGAAAAAATAAATTCTGTTATCCCTCGCCCTAATCTGCAATCTAATTTAAAGCACTTTCAGGTAACCACATTACTTCCTGTATCCCCACGTTGGCAGCTCCCTGGTGTCACTTTGATTAAATCTGTAAATGTTCATCTGGGCATTGCATCATACTAATTTGTGCATTAAATGCATATAAGTAGGCTAAATTAGACTGAGAGGAAATGTATCCGGACTAGTCATGCTGTACATTTGGTCAAAGCACCATGATTTCCCTTATCGCCGCTCTGAAGCCATGACCAGCAATGAATCATGGTGTAATTCAGAACGCTGTATTGCGGCCGAAGTGACAAACAGAGGAAGATACAGACTGAGATTAATGAGGCGCAGTCAAACAGAGACAAACACTTGGCAAACACAGCGGTCACACTTGTGTACATCACACTCGCCCGGAGCTTAAAACCAGGCTAACAGTCTGACCACATTTTATTTTTATTCCCGAAAGCAATGACTCTGTGTGGTTTTAATTTGTAGTATAAACAAAAGCTCTATGTCTAAAACCCCTCTGGATCTGGAACAGCAGCAGTAATCCCTCGCTGTCTTGCTGGCACTCTATCACCCCCCCCCACGGTACAATACACACCCTGCTACCTGAAAACCATCTCAGGCTGAAAAGCATTTGCTTCCACGTCCAGGCACATTTCTGAAGCTGGAAGTGAGCCAGAATAAAAAATTAAACAAATATTCAGAGGCTGCGATTCTGCAACACATTCAGAGGAGATGTGTTGCCAATAACAATATGTAGATTTGACGAAATTCACAGCAGGAAGTGCTTATCTATTAACCACCTGCTGCTAGTTGAAAAAACAACAACCTGTAGGAGCAGCTTCAAACCAACATGAGGTTCATGTGCTGAAAGACTCCTGCACATAAAGTCAAGAACAGTTTGTACTCGCTATGGTGGATTTGCACACACTGTGCCAAAGTGCAACGTACAATCAGCACAAACAGCTTGACAGGTGGACCTCCAATTCAACACTTCTTATAAAACCCAGAATATATTGTTAGCTTTCTACTATTACATGAAAAGTGAGCATTCATTCCCACAAAGTCTCAGGAATATATACGTTTTTGACAGCACATCCTTAAGAGACCCAGCTGGAGTGTTTTTTCGTAACACTTCATTTTAAAAGGTTTATTTCGTTATAGAACACTTAAGTACACTTTTAAGATGGAAGGAAATGTTACGTTGTCAAATACTATAAAGCAGGCTTTCACTTAATCATTCACGTAAAATGAAAGTGAGGGAGAACATGACATTTACAAAATGGTGACAAAAGAGGCAATGAGCTAAGAAATGATTGAACAACTCGGCAGAGGTATATTAAATCGGTAAAGAAGTTGAGATTGAAAAACGAATAAATGAAACTTTTTTTAGTTATGAAACAATCGAATGCCTCGGGGTGGAACGTCCCATAATTGACTACTCTCTCATTAGTATATTCATTTGTGCCCTGTTCCCTGCGGAGGAAAGAGCACGACTTTATGGCCTGTGTACGTGCATCTGTGTTTGTGTGAGTGTCCGTCCCTCTCCAGAAATTCAATTTGTGGATGTCTCGTGTCAGTCACTTACTAATTTCTCTAAGCGCAGCGTCGGGAGTGAGAAACTACTGCCCGTAAAATAGGCTTTGGCTTCAGGAGGCTGCTTCTAAAAGCAGACGCTCCAAGGACGGAGGGGAGGAGAAGAGAGGAGGAGAGGGGAGGGGAGTCAGAGGAAGGAGTCGACCCCGTTAAAGAGGATAAACGGATGAGGGCTTGGAGAAAATGGAGGAGAAGAACAGAATGAAGAAAGAGGACATAGTTGAGAATAAGATGACAGAGGCCTTTCACTGTGTGAAAAACAAGAGCAATGTTTCTTATTAAGGAATTACTTAAAAACTTTATTTAAATAATGTTACAAACTAAAAAAGTTGACAGAAGTGAGAAGAGTAAAGACGGGAAGAAGTAATTGGCCGCATAATTTAGCCTTTCAACTCTTCACGAATGGTACTTGAGCTGCGTAAAGCCCATCACAGTCATGAAAATACATTAAACATAACCACTTATGCAAATTAGTCATTTATTACGTTAATTAAAGCCCTAATTAACTATTTTTAAATGTCAGTACGCTTGTCTTCGCATTACAGCTCAACGTTATAAATATTAATGTTATCTAAGAGCATCAGGATGTTGTGTTTTTGAAAAATGAGCTTTTCTTGATTAAAATGTATATTTATGCATTAAAGCAAAGATTGAATGGGGAACTGTTAGATTGCTGTTGCAGAAGTCAAACAGAAGCCTCACTGGCAAAAAAACACTTGCCTTTTGTATTTGTATTAATTGAATACATTATAATCAATTGTAGCAATGCCATCTTAACAAATACACAGTTAAAGGGGCCTTATTATGCTAATTTTCAGGTTTCATAAATGTATATAGTGTCTCTCCTATGACATGTCTCCATGCTCTTTATTGTTCTCCTACTGCCTGTGCTGCAGCACCTATTTCCACCCTCTGTCTGAAACCAGAGCCCAGTCTGCTCTGATTGGTTAGCTGGCCGGCTCTGTTGTGATTGGTCGACCGCTCAGAGATGTCCCACGTACAATGGGTGCGCCAATAGAAGCGTGAGTGTTGTATAGTGATGTCAATAATTCACCATTATGAAAACGCCAAAAGCAAAAATAGGGCCCCTTAAAATGACTTACTTACATACTAATAAGTCTAACTAATATGTCCAATTATATGACAGTAGTGTAAAAATACATCGCAGTCTGAAACTGTTGGGGTGCTAATTTACGAAAATAACAAATTCTTCATTGTGTTTCTTTAAGAGCCAAGTGATTTTTATACAGTCCAATGAAGTGTTATAAGCTGTTTACCAAAGTCTGGTTCACTCTCTGGTCACTGCTCAACAGCACAGTGAAACACAGCAGGT
This sequence comes from Notothenia coriiceps, assembly GCF_000735185.1. Taxonomy (NCBI): domain Eukaryota; kingdom Metazoa; phylum Chordata; class Actinopteri; order Perciformes; family Nototheniidae; genus Notothenia; species Notothenia coriiceps. The sequence continues at coordinate 29,306 of NW_011351548.1, read as the reverse complement.
TGATGCCTTAAAGCGGTGAGAGTGTGAGCAGATGGCCACCTGGACGACTGAAGCCAAATAAATGACTCCCAGCATCAATCTGCAGCCTCTTCCTGTCTATAGAAGAACAATTCGTGAAGCCGAGGGGTTTCTGCTAATCGCGGCCCACTGACAGAACAGTCACATGTATAAAGTGCTGATGGGATATTGTTAGAGAGCTTTTGGACAGCTTAATGCGGCCGCCTCTCTGACTCATGAAGCTCAGCCATCAGAGAGACTAATTGAGGGCAAGCCAGAGGCTAACCCATCTTTTGTACACTCACTAAATTATTCGGTTACCTCTGTGCCTGCATGGAAATTAGCCGCTCAATGTGATGGGGCGGAGGGTTTGGAATAAATGTTTTAGAAATTCTGTCAGAGTTGTCCGATAAGTGTGTTTCTGTGTGTATGCTAGAGTTTTAGAGCATTTGGTCAAAACTCCCACACACATGCACGCGCACACACACACACACACACACACACACACACACACACACACACACACACACACACACACACACACACACACACACTGTTTGATGCTTACTGCTTCAGGCTGTCATTGCAAGTATGTGGTAATGAGAAGGCAACAGAAAGTCAAATCATATCATGAAACATGGAAGACCCAGATGCTGAATAAATCTAAAACCAAATCAGATTTTCAAAGAGTTATGAGCAAAATAATTCCCGGAGAAACCTCGTGTCTGAACCGAGTCTGAACTGGTTGAAATGGCTCCAAACACGTCTTCCTAAAACTTCTCCCGCAGCCTGTGAAGCGGCGTCCCAAATTCTCTTAGTAGTCCTTGCCACAGTAATAATCAGCAGATCTGTCGCCCCTGCAGCGTTCAGACGTGTGTTTACCACCAGGCGGCCCCGCTCCTCAGGATGCACCGTGTCATGTAAAACTAAGTATCAAGTAAAACCCCAGACACAACTGCTGCCAAAAGCCTTATGCATGTTGCATGGGGGAAAACGACTGAAACAGCATAGTGGTATTCCTCTGTAGTGTAGCTATGCATGTACTGTATGAGAGAGTATGCACATGGGACAAGTAAAAGCAAGGATTTGTTGTCAGTATTTTGTATAAAGCACACATCGTACAGTGTGTATCTACCTGTCTGAATATGTGATAACGTGTATTTGGAGCCCTGTGTTTCCTCTGAAGCCGTGCAGATTCTGCCTCTGGGATTTTATGTCTCAATGTCACAATTCCTCTCAGCTGCTAAGAATATATTTGTTCCTTCCCCTTGTCTCTTAAGCCTAGCTCTGACATAATAACCTGCTCTCTTTTATATTTCTCTGCCACAAACTTTCATTCCTGATCTCTACTTTTCAGTTTGACTCTTCCTTTCTCTCCCTCTGCCTCCTCATCCCTCTTCTCGAGGTGAAGATATTACAGAGATCCTCTCCTCTCAGCCTCTATTGATTTCCAACTCAGCTTACCAAAATCAATAAATCACCAATTGGATCAAAACGAGACGAGAGGGTGAGGCGGAAGAAGAGTGGAGAGGAAAAGGAAAGTTGGAGTGAAAGAGGGATAAGCCATAATAAAGGATTAAGTGTTAATATTGAGTGATTCTGCAACACGCTGGATTAAGCAATACTGAAAAAATGAGAGTTGAGGATGCTTCCTGAGTGAAATCATGGCCTCACAAGCTCAGGTTTTTATAAATAAAAGCAGAAACTCATCACAGGCTTCAGGGCGCTTCACTCACAGTAAATTAAGAGGGACACCGTATAATAAAATAATCAGGATGTGTGTGTGTGTGTGTGTGTGTGTGTGTGTGTGTGTGTGTGTGTGTGTGAGAGGTGCTCTGATCTTTATTGACTGGCCTGGGGGAAATGGTCTTGTTTGATGGAGGAGATTATTCTCTGATAGAAAAAGGGAGAGAGGAGCCATCAGAGGCCAGACTATCTCTCTCAGTTACTGTAATTTCATACAGGTGCCAACTCTCTCTCTCTCACACACACACACACACACACACACACACACACACACACACACACACACACACACACACACACACACACAAACACACACACAAAGTCACACACACAGTGACACACACACAGTCACACATGCAGACTTAGACACGGACCATCTTCCAACAGACGGACAGCAGTGTCTGGCATCATTAACCTGGCGTCTTCCTAATTCAGACAGATTGTGGCTGCTGCTTGTGTGTGTGTGTGTGTGTGTGTGTGTGTGTGTGTGTGTGTGTGTGTGTGTGTGTGTGTGTGTGTGTGTGTGTGTGTGTGTGTGTGTGTGTGTATTTCTAGTGATGTGGTTGGGTCTGAGCTCTCGCTAAGTGAGAAACTTCCTGAACTCTGGCCACTGGGATATAACATTGTAGAGATAAATGATTTTTAGACATATTACGCCGCAAACACAAAGACCAATAAAACGTTTCTTGGAACACATTGAGGACTGGCCCAAAGGGATTGTTCTATGAATTGTCAATAAATATTGTTTTACAGTAGGCAGGTAGAAGCTTGCTGGCTAGTGGGGATCTGTAAGAGTCTGTTAGCATTATTGTGTACAGTTCACCATAATGCTAACAATCATTTAAAGCAAAGAGTATTTGGACTTGAAGATGGCTAGAAAGACATGGAAAGCACATCTTGTTGATGTTGCAGAGACAATTGGAGTTAAGATTTAACCTTTAAGACAGTTCATGGTTACCTATTGAATAGTGCAGTAAACTGGAGGGAAACGACTTGAGAAAGCATGATGACGGCAGACAGAAGCTTCTAGCAGCTGGTTAGGAGCCGTGATTTCTAGACAACAACCAAAGCTACCAAAAACTAAAGTTGCATGATAATATTTCTTAGAATAACTTAAGAAGCCGACTGACACCAAACCCTGAATGAAAAGTGATGTAAACTGGATTCGGTTTCATGATGATGTCCCATTTTTACAACATTCTTACGTCAGTAAGCATACTGACTCTGATGCCTCAATATCTGCCTCCCAGATGTGCACTGGAGAGGAATGTGATGTGATGACTATAAATGGAGTTGAGGGTGAAGGCTTTTTGAACATTTTGTGGGCAAGGTGTTTGTGTGACCCTTACCTCCTAAGTGGTAGGTTCCCCCCGTGGTGATGGTGAGAGGAGAAGTGGAGCGCACTGCAGACGCCTCCTCGCCATCTATAGTCAACATGGCAAAGTTCTCCCTGGCAACCAAACGTATGGCGTGCCATTGGCCGTCGTTGAGTCCTGAACCTGGAGCGGGGCAAAGATGAAAACACCTTCAGAAAACACACACTGCAAACTGTGAACAACTCTTGCTGAGAACAAGGTTTTAGTTGATAGATTTTAGTATTTAGTATTTTAGTATTTCCAGTGAGACTTTGATTCCGGCAAAAACATAATGATCCAAAGCACCAGCACATTATTTAATTCATGAACAGGTCCACATTGAAGCCTGGTGAACTTTGTTATAGGAGAATAGAGGAGAAAGTCAAGGACCCGACATAAGAAAAAGACGCCTGGAGGACTCAGAGGGATGTGGGTGGTGAAAGTAGGAAATACAATTTCTGTGAGTGATGTGCGGCTATCTCTCTCTGTTTACTTTCTACATTGAACTGCTATGTTTTTCCCTGATGCCTCCATCTCAGCTGCCTGGCGAACGTGGCTTCAGACAGAGGGGAGACATGTTCTGTAAAGAAACATCTTCCTGTCCGTACCGCATGTTTTCTTCACTTCACATGCTCCCAAACTCTTCCTCGCTTCTCTTTTGGTCCTTCGTTCTCTCCCCCAGCTTCCAGTCTCAAGGCCTCGGTGTCTCGACTCCATTAACTCTCAGAAAACCCTGTTTGCATCTGAGTGTGTGTGTGTGTTTGTTTTCTATCCGTGCATGCAGGGTTTGAGCGCTCTTTATATGTCAATGCAGTGTGAGTTTGTGTGAGTGTATGCAAGTTTTGTGCTGTCCTTTCTCTCTCTTCCCTTGTAGCCGTGCTCCATTAAATATGAGTGATGTTTTGGAAAGGGACATTACTACTGGAGCCGAGAGAGAAGCCGGCTCACTCTCATCACCCTCCCCTCTATACATCACCTCCCACTGACACCAATCTCTATTCATCCTTCCCTCCCTGCCTCCCTCTCTGTCCCTGATTCTTTCTCCCGTCGCTCCATCTTTATTTCCTTCCCTACATTTCACTTTTCTCTATTTTCTCTCTGTCTCCTCTCCACTCTTGTGGTCATCTGCTGCATTGTCTGTCTTTTTGAATTCAGCTCCACTCCCTGCTTCACGGACCGTAATGCATCGATAGTGAGGACACAGTTCAAGGTACGGTCACATGTCACAAATCCATTGCAGCAGAGTGTATTTACTCATGGATCAGTATGCAAGTCGATACACATGTACCTCAACTTGCTGCATGTGTCGATACATGGGACCCGTGTGTGTAAGAGTGTGTGTGTAAGAGTGTGTGCGCTCAGCCTCTCAAAGAGACACTTTTTTTATTTCCTCCCAGAATGCCCTCTGAGCGCCTGGAGTTCGTGTCAGTAGGGAGTCTACACTAATTAATCTCCATCAGCAGGGGGACGATACACATGTGTGTGTGTGTGTGTGTGTGTGTGTGTGTGTGTGTGTGTGTGTGTGTGTGTGTGTGTGTCGATACACATGTGTGTGTGTGTGTGTGTGTGTGTGTGTGTGTGTGTGTGTGTGTGTGTGTGTGTGTGTGTGTGTGTGTGTGTGTGTGTGTGTGTGTGTGTGTGTGTGTGTGTGTGTGTGTGTGTGTGTGTGTGTGTGTGCGATCATGAAAGTGACCACAGGACTAAAGAGCCAAGATGGCCGCCTGCTGAGAGGTGTGACCGCTGTGGCCTTGTTCAGGGCGATGCTGGTTAAATATGCACATGAAGCAGTTCAAACATGGATGTGATTATGCATATATTAGGCCGTTAATTTAGGTTGAGCAACAGATTAAAATAAATAATGACAGGGAATCAGAGGAAGCTTTTTCTGGATATGATATGTTCTGGTTAAAAGAGACCTTTAAGTGCTGCTTCGCTGGCAATCTCATTTCCGCCTGTATATAGTTTTGATGTAATCACTAACAAGCTTTGTGCTCCTCCATCCCCTCCCCGTCTATAACCTCTGAAACGTAATGGAAAATAGATACCGAGTAACCTTGTGTCCCCTCATCTGTTTTACATCACCTGCAATAGCTTTGAATGATGAGCTTATGTGTGATGCCGGTGTTATTGAATCTTCCCACTCACTGCTGCACGGACGCAAACAAAGACACACAAATATGTGGTGCAATCGTTCACACACACCTAACACAAAGGCCCAAACACCGGCTGTGAAGCAAAGATAACAAAGAATTGAGATAATAACGGAGTAAAAGGAGGAAGATAATTGTTTAGATTTGAGGAGATAAGACGGTTTCATGGCTTTTTGTTAAGTTGTCATTCACACACACACACACACACACACACACACACACACACACACACACACACACACCCTGATAAAGAGAGGGAAGCTGACCACTGACCACTAACGCTGACCACTGCTCTGTTTTGTTTTGAATTAAATACAACATTTTCTCACTTCTCACATACTCATTAGAAACTGTGGCAAGAGTGTATTCCCAACAGAAAAATAACCCATTAAAACATCCGGAAGGGTAATAATTATTTTACATAATAAATAATGAAATGTGGACCTGCAATAATTTTCAAATAACATTTGATCCAGATACTTTATTTAGAAATGTTAGCACTTCTGACTCGTGCCTTTCTGTGAGGAAAAACAACTTTAAAGGTCACAATAAAACATTTATATTCACAATTCCATTCAAGGATTTTTACTGAACATTATTCATTTTAATAATTTTTATAGACTGAATTTGGAGAATTTGCCCTGTTTTCTTGAATTCTAGATAAGAAACACACGTTAAATTGAGTGTGCAGCTACTGCCCATCTGGATAAGCAAGGTAAATGATGATGTTTATGAGAAAAAGCTCTACTTATTTCATAGTGGCATACTGTAATAAACACAACTTCATATTATTAAATACCCACAATTAAACACCAAAGTACGATTTCCCTTTTTACTACTTTTTTATTTGCAAGTACCTTCATCACTTCAAATGTTATTTGTAAAAATAAAAGTGATTTAAGATATTTTACCGAGTTGGCATTGGGGTCATTGGAGTTTATTAATTTTTTAAGGGAAGTCATTCTTGCATAAACAGCTGTGGTCATTGTATCAGCCTCGCTTCCTAAACATGGTCAGGGAGGGCCTTCTTGTGCCAACCCAGCACATTATAAATAATAGGTGAGGTGTTTGGCTCACAACCCCTGTGGTCAGCGGGAGACACACTTTTAAATCAGATTCTATTTCATTTCTTCCAGGTATTTGTGGCGGCTGAGGTTTTACAATGAGGGGTGTTGTGCTGCTGGTGCTGCTGTTCTGTGTGTCTGCAGAGGGCGGAGGAGTGGACCAAGGTTCACAGAGCAGTGTGCTGGCTGAGAGGGAAATCTGGAGTTAGCTGAGAGCTATAAAGAACATGGTGGGGGAGCAAGAGGCTGAGCTGCAGACCCACAGAGACAACGTTGCCAGTCTGGAGAAAGAGAACCACGGTAAGATATCAACAGTATCTGTGATGTTTAGGATGGGGTTGCAATGAAAGATAATACGCCAAATAATATTCTATTTTGGTAGTAAATTCCCCAAAAATGTGAAAAAAGTTAATCACAACAAGAACATATTCACATTTGAGAACCTTAAACCAATGACTATTGAGCATTTTTGATTTAAGAAATACTTGATTATCAGCTAAAGTGCTGGAGGATTTGAGTCCTCTTTATTGTGACACATGCACACAGTAAAGCACAAAGAGCACAATTTGGACTTTGAATTTAAGAAAAATGCGGAGGAGGCTGAGACAGTGATTTTCTGAAATGGCAGAATACAATTATCAAAATTACAGACTTGGTGATACTAGGACATCTTGACAGAGCGGTTGAGAAATGATTGTCTCTCATCCTGACAGCCCTGGTTTCCAGAGTCTCAGCCAGCGAGGAGCAGCTGACGGCTCTCAGGGCGGAGCTGGAGGTTTCCACGCTGGATGAGACTGGAATGAGATCATCAGGTATGATAACAGATGGTCAACCTTAAAACAATAAAAGACTAAATATAAAAGTGACTTGTTTGACTTCCCCGTGAAAATAACTATGTGTTTACTATTGGTTTCTTTAACATGTATTCAATTGTGTGTTTTCAGGCACTAAGGTGGCTTTCTCTGCTGCTTTGAGTTCAGGAAAGTTTGGACCTTACACTACTGAAACTCAACTTGTCTACAGAAGATCCATCACCAATCTTGGCGGGGCTTACAGCTCAAACACAGGTGCGCAAAAAAGCAAGCATCTTAATATTTCTAAAGAGACAAATAAAGCTGACTTTTGTCCTCCTCTGCTGCTGCAGGTGTGTTCACAGCCCCCGTCAGAGGAGCCTACTACTTCCGCTTCACTGCTATGAACAACAAGCACGGAGAGTGGATGGCAGTTAACCTGTGCCGTAATAGTCAGAGAATTATACATAACTCTAAGCAGAATGATGGTAATACTTTCATTTCTAATGCTGCGGTTCTCCATCTGAATCAGGGAGACGAGGTCTATATGCGTCTCCATGAAAACTGTGGTCTTTTTGAAAATGATGACACCTACAACACCTTCAGTGGGTTCCTGCTGTATTCTTTGTGATCCTCAAATATAATCCAAACAACACCAATGGTTGATTTCTAAACTTTTAAATGTGTCGATTTTATTCTTACTTTGTCAAAGTTGTCCTTGGCTAGCTCAGTCTAATCAAGCCATTTAGATACGAAGAAGAAAGAAGTTGACGAGTGAATCTGGAATCAATGAATAAATAAACTAATTTGTGAACATCATCTTGCTGTGTTGTTGTTTATCGACTCCTTGCAGTACTGGAAATAAGTCTACAGCTGTAAAGATGGACAATAAGCATAATTATGTGCAAATATCCGAACGTTATAAAAAAACTCATCTGAAAAAGCTTACTTTGTGTCTTGGGACATTTTCAAGCAACCCTCTACTGAGCTAATCCAAATTAACTAATTACTTTAGTGCTGTTTTAATAAAATATGTCTTAATTGTAATATATGGAAAACATAATTAGGTCTGCATTTAAACGTTTAGGTGAGTAGCAAACTTCTCTGAATAACCGGACGACTGCAACTGAATTATATCCCACATTTTAGAGTGAAAGACAGCATATTTTCACAATGAATAATACAAACTAGATGAAGTAAGAAACTCAGAAAAGATTCCTTGCACACCTGTACACTAGGACAATTAACTTCCACTTCCCACTGGTGTATTCAAGACCGAAGGTAAAGTGTGTTGATGATTAATATTACAAAAAGCAAACAACTTCTATTATTGTTTGTCCTCTAAACTCGCTTTTGAGACTTCAGAGTATTTCATATGAGGCTCGCTGGATTTAAAAGAGTAATATATATGTAAGTTAAAAATACAGTATTTGCATGCTTTAACCAAGAAGTACTGCCATTTTCTTTTTCACTTCAGGGACTATATACAGTCCCTGCTAAACTATATTAGGCTAGGGAAATATTTAGTCCAATCTTGTTTTTAAACAATTTGTTGGACTGGCAGCTCAGTTAAAACATTTTATTAGTGCAATACTTATATAATTTAGAGATATCAGATAGAGGTGTTCTCTATTCTATTAAAAAAGCACCTTTTGTCGTTCTCATTATAACGTAACAAGTAGAGAAATTGGTTTTAAAATGATTAGTTTAGTGGAATAAATACAAAGAAACCAATTTAGAGTTAGACTTTAAACTGTACCATGGGACCAAAGAGAAGAAGGATGAATTATATTTTCCTCCATTTAGGACACACTGTTATATAGTATATATTAATTATAAATGGAAGTATTAATAACCAAGCAACCCGGAATATTTGTATGGCTTGCAATGATAAAAACACCACGTTTAACTACACGGTGTTACATACAAAATGATAAACAGCTGATATGACTTTAACATGTGATGTGAACTCAATAGTATGATAGCTTATCACTACCTGTGGAAAACCAGCCACCTTTAACTGTATCAATGCCAGACTCTGAAGATAAATTGGTTAAAATGTGACTGAGGGAAAGCGGGTTTGATTGATCCACCATCAGCAGCTGCAGTCTACTGGAGCTTCACACGTTCCCATTACTCAAAGAGCTTTCAGTGCAGAAGAGAGTAGGCTCAGGAGGGAAGTGTCACAGAAAGTCTATTAAAGCATTAAGGGCAGAGCAGCAGCATCACTGACAGCTGGGCCGAGCTGAAGGAGTGGAGGAACATGTTCATATGACGGAGGGAGGAGCTGAGTGTCACCCAGACTCAGCTCCAACGCCTCAGAGACAGAGTGCTGAGGGGGGAGGGAGAACACCGGGTGTGCTTTGCATTTAACATGTTAACTATTAAACACCTGAACTCTGTAAAGAACATCCATAAACATTCCTCTGTTTGCATCGTGCAAATTATTTAAATATTCCATTTACTTGTATATACTCTTAAGATTAAGATTAAGATGGATTTTTATTAATCCCTCGTGGGGAAATTGTTTCTCTGCATTTGACCCATCCTAGTGTTAGGAGCAGTGTGCTGCCATTTTGAACGGCGCCCGGGGAGCAGTGTGGGGAACGCTGCCTTGCTCAGGGACACCTCGGTAGCACTTGGTCTTGCTGGGACTTGAACTGGTGACCTTCCAGTTGCTAAGCCAAGTCCCTATCGACTGTTTTGGTCAGTGTTTTGAAGGTGGGGTCTCTGATGTGTTGAGTTCCAGAGGGTGGGGGCAGCGATGGAGAAGTCTAATGTTTTATTCAACTGATTGGACCTTATTTGTGCTCTACCTCGGAATACCTGTGGTGGAAGAAGTACTCAGATGTTATAAGTAATGGCAGCAATACCACATTGTGAGAAACTCCGTAAAAGCCCTGCATTCACAACCTTACTTCGGTAAAAGTACCAACGCATAGGCATCGACATAGACTTAAAGTACCAAAAGTAGACATATGTTAATGTTCATTTAATATTGGATTTATATTTTGCATCAGCGAATAATCTCAATTATATAAAGTAATTAAAGCTGTCAGATAAATGTACATTTTTAATATAGGCTTCTGAAATGAAGTGGAAAATACGTATAAAGAAGCATGAAATGGACATACTTAAGTGCCATTACAATTGCATTTAAGGAACTTTTTAATTCAAGTTTAATTTAATTCAAGTTATTTATTATAGTATGTTAGTGGGAGAATCATGAAAAAAACACATTATTATTATAATAAGATATCTGTATTATATATCTGTATTAACTGAGAACTGTAAAACCAAAGAAAAGCTTACAGTAACTGTATCTTCACCAAAGGAAGTGAGATGTTCAGTGCTTCAGAAACTACTAAATACATAATTGTATCAGCGCCCCCCTGATCATATGAAAACTATCAGAGGGAGTTATTATGGGAGATAAGCAGTGGCCAGGTGAATACTAATCAAATGCTCAGAGGAAGAACACAGATTACATCAGAGAGTAAGTAGCAACACTTATGATACTATCACATTACACATGGGAGAGAAGCGTTATTTAAGGCTGCTGGATGTTTCTCACCTGGAGCATTTCGGCAATATCACAGTGTGTCCAGCGTGTAACGTTAATACTGTTTTTGATTACCTTCCTTTCTACTCCCTCGTCCTCTCCTATTCTCTGCCTCCCATCACGCTTAACCTCTCTCCTCTCCCACTGTTTCATATGATCCTGTATGTATAGTATAGATTAATTTAGTATTCTATAAATTCATGGGGCCCGCTGGCAATCCTGAATGTATCCTCCATTCCTAAATATGATGTCCTCCAAGGTAGTTTGCAGAATTGTAAACGTCCTTATGGATGGCAATACGGCAATTAAACAAAGCCGGAGAATGCAAAATATTAACATAATACACACACACACACACACACACACACACACACACACACACACACACACACACACACACTTGGGGGGAATGAAACAATGAAACACTCAAATCTGGGGTGGTTGCAGGGCTGTTTTCCCCACAAATCTGTGCCTCGGGCCTGTTATTGTAATTACTCATGCTTCCTATTCTGACTGTGCGAGTAACCTTGTGTGTGTGACTGATAGTAAATTCTGCATCTCAAAGGAACTGATGTTATTACTTCTGGCTAAGTTGATGGGTGTGAACGCACGGATGAGAGAACACACAAACACTCGCAGAGTTTTAACGAAGAAGGAATATTCCTGCCGTCGAGGTGGCGGTCTGAATCCGACAGTTTACGCTATGGCTTTGTCTTATTTTGCAATGAGCCTCGCCTCAGTCTCACCGAGAATGATTTGGATGGTACATTGCCCAAGAGGTATAAAAATAGGCCGATTTAGAGAAATAATAAAGAAAGGAGTTAATGCAAAACGTAATGAAACAGATGATTGAGTTATTCCAGCATACCATGAAGCTTTTGTATGGAACTGTAAGAGGGGAAAGACACACAAAGCAGATTCAATAATAACATGCAGGTTATACACACGTATTGAAGGGAATTTAGAAAAGTAATTCATTGTCTAAAATGTGTATGTGTTTTCTTGAAGCTACACCAACATGTAACACCTTTATTGATCTCAATTTGGGAAACCTTTTCAATGTTTTTTACCTTTTATTTTATTCATCAAGATTAATTGTAATTATATTCCTTGATAACAAAAAAGGAGAACAATAAAGAAAAAGTAGCTACATCAATTCTTTGTTTTCCTTGAAGCTATGTTACATATTGAATGACTCTTCAACATTAATTATAACTACTAATACCTTGTGTTTGTAACAGGAGTGCGAAAAACACATTTCCTCAACAAGCTCTTAGGAAAGTAGATGTATTCGTCCCTGCAAAAGCACCGGAGACAGTCGAATATCGTTTCCATGGAAACTATGCAGGTGCCAAATCATTTGCTAATTAATCAAAAGGATGATGAGAAGAAAACATCCTCAAAACACACACAGTCATACCGACACTCACCTGCTATCAGCATCAGGTAAATAAAGAGCGTTTTCACCGGCGTTGGTTTAGTGCAGCATTTCATGGGATGTAATGTGGAAAATAGGAGCTTGATTTGTTTTTTGGGCACATGAAAACATGTTTTGTTGCTTCTGTTCGGCCATGAGGGCAACACTTTCCAGCCCCTCTATAACCAAGGCGTTTTATTAAACTAACAAATGAGTGACGAGAGTAGAAGAGAAGAGAGTTAATGAGTAAGTAAAAGAAAAGAGATGGGAAAATTAGATCAGAGTCCCTGCAGGAATCACAATTAAGTACTTACATAATGCACACGGACACACGCGCGCACACACACCTCTACACACATACACACACACCACATGCACACCACACACACACACACACACACACACACACACACACACACACACACACACACACAGACACACAGACACACAGACACAGACTCACACACACATTGTGAACAGTTTGTGTGTGTTTCTAGTACCAGGTCATCTCGACTGTACCCATAGCTCTCATTCAGAGAGAAACATGACCTTTAATGAGCTGGGACCCACCATGGACAGAATGAGGTTATGAAGAGATATTCAGGTGTGTTTCTGCCTCAGAGACATGAAGCTTTCATTTTCCAGCTCCTATCCTTCATCCAACCCTCACTTTTTTTCCCTCACCTACTGATTCACTTGGGGTTTGCAGAAAACCCTTCGGAAATTACAAGCTGGTAGTGTGGAGGTAATGTTTTTATGCTTAAGCACCAGACAGAGTGAGACAGGCAGTGTTTTTTGTGAAATGCCAGACATTATTTATTTTTTTCGCCTTGGTTTTATCATCCAACTCCTGAGAAAAACAACTTTCTGGGTCTGTTTGGCTTGTTAGATGTTTTACTCTAAATCAGGCTCTCAGTGATTCAATCTCACTGATATGTTTTAGAAAACAGCAGGGTACATGCAAGCTGCTAAATATTGTGCCCCTTCTTATTGGAAACTATAGTGCTTGATATTCCTTTGCTTCAAAGATTTGATATTCATGAGAACAAAATACAGAAAGCTTTAAACGCTTCAAAACATTTCTGAGGCTCTAAAAAGAGGTGCATAACACACATATGGTCATTCATGTATTTATCTTAGTGCATTCAGCTCTCTGCTATTTTGTACAAATAGCAGCAAACTAGGGTTCTCATTCTTATTGAAACTCAAGAGCTTGCAACCACTTCACTCTAAAGCAAGTTATTTGATTCGATATTACCTTAAAAAGAAAAAAAACACATGTCTGGTCATGAATGTCTCCATCCTGCAGGGGTTGCAGATCAGTGGAGTATTTCAGTCTGGTTCTATCTTGCAGCAGATGCTTGATTATATGGGAATAAGCTGTCGCTAAATAGCTTCATAAGCAATCTATCCCCATCGGGAGAAGAAAACTGGATTGTGTAGTCTCCGTACGATCCTCTCTCTCTCCTTAGTGTGTGCACATCTGCCAGTGTCTATTTGCATTAGGAGGGACTAAGCATTTCATTACAAGTGTACCGTGCTCCCACTGTGTCATCGGAGCCAGTGCAGCTTCCTTTCTGAGATGCAAATACCAGAATAAGTGGAAGTGCGTTTGTGCGTGTGAGTCTGCGTTTGGGCGGCTGTACATTCCAGTAATAGTGATGTAATCGCAGGCTCAAGCCCAATTAGCCTAGAGGGTGACTCTGTAATAATCCCTACCCCTGGGCATAATGGCCTATTAAAGCAGCACAGGACAGAATAAATGAGTATGTCTAAGGAAAGAGAAAGAAGGGGGGGGAGATGGGAGGAGAGGTAGGATGTACCATTTAAGGGAGGGTATAATAGGATAGGAAGAATGGAAAAAATACTTCTTCTTAAAACATTTCTGTGCATTTCAGTGTGATTTTCAAAATGTTAATTGTTCTACAGCATTTCATTTAAATATGAAAGCAGGCGGTCAATGAACTTGGACCGAAATCATACTCTCATAACTTATGTTATTATTACTTATATAAGTATTTAAGCATGCCTAAATGTGACAATTGTCTAAATATCCCTAGTTTGAATTGTACATTTGTTGATTAGCATGCCACAACAAGCAACACATGTTGAAAAAAAGTATTTGACTGACTGGAAAAGTGTCAAAATCGTTATATTTAAGTAGAATAATGAGTAAAGAATAAGAGGGTTAAAAACAATTGGCAGTAACACAACAGTAAGTGCACTTCCTGTATGCGAATGCTGGTGAACTTCTCCAGCAAGTTTCCAAATATAGACATGATCTAACTGTTTCAAGCAAGCTTTAAAATAACCCTATGCAAATAGAATATGTAAGAAAGCTGTTTAGCTGTCCAGATTCAAACCCTGTATGCATGGGTTTTCAGTGAAACGCTGACATTATTCCTGTTTTGTGTCGGAGTGATACTTTCAATACAACGGAAAATGCAACAGGGACAGGCATCACACCTTGCTAATGATTGTGGATTTATTTTGCTAAACTAATTGGCTTCTCACTTAAGTTGTGTGTTGTGTCTTAAAGTGTGTGTACCTGTAGACAGACTCACCTGATGATAGGTCGACTCGCTGGTTTCCGGTCTCCTGCGTCACGTTGAGATGAACCCCCACCTTGCTGTCCTCCAGAGAGACCTCCAGCGTTCCGTCGTCCAGATTACTGAACAAGAGGAGCCCTTCGGGGTTCCAGGTACGAAACTGGAAGCTGACAGATAACGTGTCGTGATTGGCTCGTCCCGGCAGCTGCAGGAAGCTGGTGGCGTTGAAGAACACCGGGAAGGAGTGTGTCTCCACGCAGGAGAAGGACAGGTTGCGCTGTGGAGACACCGGCAAAGAGGGGTCATTCAAAGTTATGAATTGGTCTTCAGAGAGAAAATAAAGCTAATCCCTTGAGTGTGGGAAGTTGTTTGGACTTTTTAAAAGCCTCAACCCTTTAGGAAATCGTTTTTTTATTATCCAGGCCTTTGTTGCTTTGAATCTCCTGCACGCTAACCTTCAGATGCTCCATTGAAGCTACATTCAAAGGCTGATGTTGCTTGTAAGCATCAGAATAATGTCTCCTCTTCTTTGAAACCAGGGTCGAACAGTAACCTCGCTGATGTGTGTGTGTGCAGGCGAAAACAAACACTACTGTGGATTTTAGGGACTAATTACCTTCGAGCTTCTCCAAACGCGTGCTTTTAATTAAATCATTAGCAAGCGCACACTATTGAGCTGCCTTACCATCTATAGATGATTCCTGATTGCCTCTGCCTGTTTGTGAGATTTGAGAGCAGATCTGTTTTGATTAGAAATGAAAGGCGGCGCTAGTCATCAGAGAGAATTAGAGGTGCAGCTTTAACGAACTTGATTAGTGTCTCCATTTGTTATATCAGTTCACTAGAGATTGCACTTGATAGACCGGCTCTTCCCTCTTAAGGAAGACGTAGAGAGAAGTGCTTTAAAGTCTATCAAATATTGTTGTAAAACTAATCTGAAGGATGGCAAGACACTTAAACCAAACAAATGATTGCGGCTTTTCTGGCTGCTAGCCCTGAACAGGGACCAATCTGTGTTCTTAAAGTGTCTGCACAATGTGACATGCTCCCCTTAATAGCGTCTCCCTGATCCTGTGCTATTTGAACGTGTTTGAAAAAGGTAATATGCATACATTTGGTGCAGCATTGTCCCTTTTCTATACAAATGAGGCTCATCAGAGCTAATAGCCAAACACATTAACAGTGAAATGATGAGTTTCTTTAGAGGAAATTGTGGTTACTGAAGTGCATTAATACGGAGGGTCACGCCCAGACTTTCCAGAGATCATGGTTTATTAAAACTCACTGTGACATTATTTATTTATATTTTTCTCTGCCTATTGTTCTGCTTCTTTGTTTTGGGGCAAATGTATTGATAATACCTTCTACATGGATGATTGCAATTAGAAGCAAAGAAGGGTAAATTACACTTAGCTGCAGAGCTTTATCGGCATGTTTGGACGGATTGAAAGTAATGTTAAACTCATGTTGCTATCTGTTGCTATAATGTTGCCACTCTTACATGGATTTGTTAAGTAAAGCATCTAAAAGGTTGCTTATTCTGTATAGATGTGTTGAAAACAAACTGTTCCAGTGGTTGCAGTGGAATGAGGTCGTTATAGGTTGCAGTAAAATGGCACACAGATATGGAGAGGGAGCACGAGGACAGGAGGCAAACACACGGAGAGGCCACTGATGGGTCAGATGTATCTGATTAATTATGAATCTGTTCAACTATTTGGGTACGGTGAATCATTTGCCCTCTCACTCAGGTCAGATACAGACTTAGTGTGACAATAATGAGCATGTTCAGTTTTCAGCTGCTGTGTGAGCATGTTGTTTCAAGCATTTTAGATTTATAGTTACAATTCGGCACATTTCTCTTACAAAGCTGGACGTGTCTATCTTCTTCCTGCGGGCCAGGTCTGTGATGTTGTCTCCGTTGTAGTTGATGCTCTCCATGCAGCCTTTAAAGTTCTTCCTCCCGGCTCCAACGGGCTTTCCACTGTACGGCATCCCACCAAAACTCAACTGGGGAAGAACAGAGGGCAAAAATACACATAAGGATTTTGTATCATTGATTTCCAACCTTACTTGAAGAATATTGCCAAATGTATGTTTAGCCATTTCCAAGGGATTACAGTAGCAACATTCACATATCATGCCAATAGAGATTATTCATTGTTTTCGTATGAGAGTTGGGGAGAAAAATGCATTGGCTATACCTTAATGCTTTATTTCTTCCTTATGCATAAGGTGCCATACTTACCAAAGGAAAAGAGATAGTGCTGTTTCATTGTGCCACATTAAATACCCCCTTCATAGAATATGTATTTTTTTTTTGACAGAAATCCTTGACGTGTACAGCATTGAGTTTGTCACTTCTGATTAAATGTGTGTTAAATAAACTCACTACAAAAACTACCTTGTACCGATTTTATTATTGAGTCGAGCCAGCCAGTTCAGATTCACTCACTCCTCTGATATTATATGTAGGACAGTTAGTGTCAAACAAACATTAAATCCCAGCATATTTGGTCTGCATAACAAGGACACAACCGACAAACCCTAATATAATAATTACTTTTTAACCAAACACCTTGATATCAGCATATGTGCATGATATATATTCATACAAGATGACTGCTGGAGCAGTGAAAGCATCAAAGGAAGGGGCGGTGTGTGAGGAGCAGATGTGATGAGAGGAGAGGCTAATAAACATCTGCTGGGAAGCACTGAAGGACACACAGCTGATGAGAATGTAAAATGCGTGCATATTTTTGTGTTTGAGAACATATGTTTTTTTTTTCAAACATAGCCCTAAGCGAATCCGAGTTAAGTGCAATTACCAGTCGATATGTGTCCGTCTGTGTGTGTGTGTGTGTGTGTGTGTGTGTGTGTGTGTGTGTGTGTGTTATTGTCTGTGTCTGCAGTGACGATCCAGCAGTCTTCGTAATTACTGCCAGGGGTGGACGCAAATGGATCCACACAGTTACTCTACAGGCTTAAATAGGAACAGAAAACACACACACACACACACACACACACACACACACACACACACACACACACACACACACACACAATGGAGTGTGTAGACTAGTTGGAGTACAGTGGTACTTTGAGGAAAAGCCTGTCACAATTTCAATGTGTGGAGAGACCCAGCCACGCAATAACACTGCACAGGATCCATTTAGGGTTTTACACACAAACACATGCACTAAAAACACACACACATACACTAAAAACACACACACACACACACACACACACACACACACACACACACACACACACACACACACACACACACACACACACACACACATCCTCCTGTTATATAGATTTCCCTGAAAACCCCTAATTCAACAGTGTCAGTTGAATTGGACTGTGCTTTGTCTTGCCCTATTTGTCAGCCTCCTATTTGACACGGGAACCGATCAGCCATATCAGCAATACCTGCTAGAGGTCACACACAGACATATTAATGCACACACACACAAACGTACGCATACACGCATACAACCATTCTAAGCTCCACACAGGGATGCATTTCATGGCCATTATGCAATCCAAAATCAATTTCCTGTTTTAAGTATTGTTAGCTGAACTCTTTACATTCCATTACTGAAAGACATTAATTATGTGAGTTTTATGGATTAGCATTATAGCCCAGGCTAAAACCAATATCCTGTGTTATCAATGCACTGTGTAGGCGAGAAGGCCTAGCTGCAGTACCACCAGTGATGAGAATGTGTTTAAAAAGCATTTGTGAAAACAGAAGTGCATAAGGATAGGGAAACTGGTGGAACACTGAGATCAAGTGGGGATAAAACATTGGACATGGTTTTATAGGTAATCATTTTTTGCCAATATATTTTCCAAGGAATTGCGTGACAGCACTTTCCTATGTTAAAGGAGAAAAGAAAGGAAGCATTGAAGCATTTAGAGAATTCAACCAAATCTGAGCATGGCTGCAGCTTGAAAACGTAGGGGTATTTTCACCTTAATAGAAACCTTCATAAGCAAAAAAGACAATCCAACCTTAGCCATTGTCCCCACTGGGTTTAGTCACAGCCAGGGCAGGCTCCAGTATATCTATCTTGTGTTTCCCACCTCCCCTGTGTGTTCTCTGCTCTCCTGAGAGTGTGTGTGTGGGTGTTTTCTCTTGCTCTCACTCTCCTGGCTCCTATATCCCTGCTCAACCTGCCCTGCTGCTATCAATCTTCTCCTCACCCCTCTCGCTCTCCCTGCTCCTCCAACACTCCTGCAATCAGCTCATAATCTCTGCAGCACATCGCCGCCTCCTCTACCTCTTCCTCTCTGTGCCGGTCTTTGTCTCCTCTCCTGTGGTAGTCACTTCCTTCAGGCCTCGCTCGTCTAGTTAAATCTGAGTACCTGTAGTTGTGTGGATTCCCAGTCAGACTTGAACTCTTCTTTTCCCCCTGTGCCTCAGGATCATCCGCCTTCATGTCTGCCTTGGTTAACCATCTTCCCCTTTCCACTCACCCACCAGTCACCTGTTGACCTGCAATAAACTTCCTTAAACTTATCCTGCCTCTGTGTGAGTTCTTCCATCCTATCATAAGAGTTTCAAATTATCGGACAGTGCTTTTGGAGGGGTTTAGATTTTATCTGAGAACTGCTCACCTCAGCAGATATTCAGCATGTTGTGCTGAATATAAGAACTGCCCAAGGCTCCTGAACAAGAATCCTCACCTCCATCATTATGTTCCAAAAATCACAACAGCTCAAACATTAATGAAAGGACGCCTGCGAGCTGGTTCAGGGAGACTGCTAAAGTGCATCGCTACACTCCATATGGCATGCTCGTCTCTTTTTTAAAGCTGTACTGCTGCTCTGACTTTCTGCTTAAAGCTCCACTTCCACCCCTGCTTCCACTTGCAGGCTGTGAGCAGAAGTTAACCTAGAGGGGACGCTGGTGTTATTGAGTTTCCTTCTGTGAAGGCATGAGTTTAGAGCCTCAGAGCCAAATATCAGTGTTGTACATATTCACATAAATATCCTTCCAAACTAGGATGGGACTAAAATATCACCTGAGAAGAAGATGAGTCAGCGATTTGTGTGTGTCAGTGCTCAGGCTGCTGACATGCTGGTTAGAGTCATGTGTTAACAGCTAACAGGCTAGTTAACGTTGGGGAATCATTTGCTTAGGTATTCAACCTTTGACACAGTTAATCATTTTCTCCTCTCACTGTCTCCTTTCCCATGGCATACATGTAGGTCTACGGCCTTGAGTTTTGCTGCTATCTCTCTTAAGGAGGGGCAGCTTGGGCGCATTGTTGTTGCCAGCTTATGACCGAGCACAAGCCGCCATGACATAGTTAATTGTTTAAAGGACATCTAGAAGCCCTTCTTTTTAGGAACGTAGGTTCCCTGGTGCACATTCTTATATGGACGACAGCTCTAGTTAGATTCAGGGTCCATATTTGTTTAGTCTCGCTGATAAAGAATGTTGATTATTACACTTTGGCATCTCTAAGGTGTGGTCAAACCGTGACCCGTGATATGTCTTGTGAATTCTCCGGCCGAAGCTCCAAATAAACCGTCAGTGTTCTCTGAGTCCTGACTCCAATTGCTTCAGAAGTTT
>NW_011351548.1:0-9056 GCF_000735185.1 Notothenia coriiceps | reverse complement strand
GTGCTACAGTGATGTAGTTCTCGTGTCGATGGTCACCTTACAGCCACATCGCTGGTTTGCATGGCGAGTGGTCGTACGCATGGCAACGACATTTGATGACACCCACTAACTACGCTTCAGATGCGTTGATGGCTGCATCGTTTCCCTAACCTGTGAAGTTCTAGGCCTGTTTGGAGTATTTTCAACTGACGTTATGAAAAACCGTGTTTCAAGGCGAGCATTGGTGTGCCATGGCACGGCATTTGGAAATCTCAAAACCGTCCCGTAGATGTCTTTCACGGCTGGACTGTTTGCTACACATGCTATCCTGAAAGTCGCTGCTCTGAGCATGTCAGTTGAGTGATGACATCATCGTGTTCCATTGCACAGGTTTTATCAGTTGGGCTGCCTAGACCTTCCCAGCTTCATTGTTCTGAATGAGAGATGAACCTTACAATTGACGTTTCTGAGGAAGAACGATAACAGATATCTGTGAAATTTCAAACGTGAAGCATGTCAAGAGAGTTGACGTAGTGTCAACGCGCAACTGTCTCTGTGTACTTTCTGGCTAATAATGTGGCTCTTTTGGCATTTAACTAAAGGTGTGCGGCTGCGCTGCTGTTGGTAATATCTGCCTGAACACTTACATTGGGCCTAATGGGACATGTATACGTTTGTTACTTCATGCCTCAGGGCACTTTTGTTTATTATTCTCTCTGACTTAACTCTACTCTCTCTTTCAAGCTATGCGAGATGTTTTCCCTAACCAGGATCATGAAAAATGAATGGTCTCAAGATGTCCGGGCGCGCTGTCTGGTATATGGCGGTTTTAAAAAAAATATATCAAGGGCACATCTTCAAGATTCACGCTGCTGCGACACTCACACACCCTCGTAGCACGCCGCCCGCGCGGGCCCGGCCCCGGCGGCGGCCCGCGCCCGAGGGGAGCCGCGCCCGCCGCGCACCCGGGACGGGCTGGCTTCCAGTACTGCTAGAATGGATACCATGCTGTCCAATGGATCTGGCCCTTCCTACAATCCAGGACATGGTTAAACCATACACCCCCAGCACGTGCACTCCGCTCTGCATTCAGCCACAACAGTCGCTGCCCCGCCTCCACTGCGAGCCACACCCAACCTCCCATCAGCAAAAACTCGGGGTTTGCTATCCTGGCTCCAAAATGGTGGAATGAGCTCCCCATTGAAATCAGGACAGCAGAAAGCTTACACATCTTCCGGCGCAGACTGAAAACTCATCTCTTTAGACTCCACTTCGAGCGATTGAATTACTAACAAAGCACTTATATACTAATAAAGGGCTGGCTTATCTAAAGCCAGTTGAGTAGCACTTGAAATGTTTGGTTCTATGAAACCTGATGTACTTATATGATTCTGTTTTCTTCAAGGTTGTATCTTCCTGGTCGAATGCACTTATTGTAAGTCGCTTTGGATAAAAGCGTCAGCTAAATGCAATGTAATGTAATGTAATGTAATGTAATATTGTTCAGATGTGCTTATTGTCTTGAAAAATCTTCTACTCTATTTTACAAGTTTATATCTTACTTATTTCTGCATTTACCTGAACATTGGGTCACTTGCACCATTCTCTTGCTCTATTTTATTTCTATCTGTATTTCTGTTTGCACTATTATGTCCTTTTGTGCTACTTTTTTGCCATAATAATATGATATGTTGCGGTGTTGGAAGAGCCTTGAACTTAAGCTTTTCATTGCCATAACTGTGCCATTGTGCATGTAACAATAAAGCCTTTGAGTCTTGAATCTTGAACCAAAGTGAATCAGAAAAACTTTAATTTCAACTAATCTGTTGATCTTTTTCTATTTTAACTGCTTTTTTAATATCTAATGGTAGGCCTATCTTAATGAGCTGGGACTAACATGTAATTTTTTTTATTATTCTTGAATTTGAGAAGAGTAATTCAGCAACGCGTAAGGATTTCTGTCTTTACATGGTATTTCTCCTGCCCCAACTTGAATGCATGTGCCACGTTCTCTTGCTAAACCCAAAAGCCACATCTTGTAATATCATACTCACCACCACAAGCCAAGATTTAGCTAATGATCCACAATAAGATATTCCTCCATATAGTTATAAGCTTATATACTGCATATATAATAGATTTTGGTGATCTCAACATGTTGTGAATGTAAATTCATTATGTATTCCACAAAAAGACCATTTAACTCCCATTTCGTCCTCTACATTTGACCTTTTTTCATTTATGATTTGTTATGTAAAACCATTAATTAAGAATATATCATAACTGCATATTATGAGTACAAACAATAATAGCAGAACTGTAACTTTAAAAGTTTCATTGAGTTAAAGTATGTTTTGTTTTATTTAAGTTTAATCATATATTCACTGCAAAGACTATTGATAACATGTTAATGCACCATTTAATAATTAAAGATGATTTAGAATACAATTATTTTCTCTTGTGCTATATGATTATTGAATTTGAATGACGCTATACATAGACAAAGTAAGTATGTTTGCTGTTAGACACATTTTTAACTCTCTCTGGATAATTTGCAGTCATAATAAAACGTTATTGTTATTAAATTACTTCTGGGATTTCAGCCCCTCCCCTCAATCCAGTGATCATTTAACTATGTAGTATAATGATACAAAAAGACTTGTAGTAGCGGGGCTACTCGTTTTGAATTTTGGATTGCATATTATTTTGTGTAAATGTTTTTTTTCTTTTCTTTTTTAATTAGACTAAGCGACGGAGAACATGTCATTTACATGTTTTCCAGACCGTCTGAGGTTATGCATGTAAGTACAGATCATGAAGCAATAGTTATAAGGGTATGGAATGATAGATAGAGGACCTATAGATATAGTAAATTATTATAATCCATGTGGGAAATTAAATCAAAGTATATTAGAGGATGCTGGGGGTTCACTGCAAGACAAAGTAATATGGTGTGGGGATTTTAATTCACATAACTCGCTATGGGGAAGCAGTAGTACAGATGCAAATGGTGCACTAGTTGAGGAATTTATAGATGACCACGGGCTAGTGTGTATTAATGGGGAAGGAACACGATATAATTGCACGAAGAATATAGAAACAGTACTCTATCTGACATTTGTATCTAGTGCTATAGCAGGTATAAGTACATGGAATGTGGTAAAACATACTACAGTGGGCAGCGATCATTATCCGGTAATGACTAAAGTTGGGACCAACATAAGTTTTGAAAAGGAAAAGAAAATTCCTAGATGGAAATTGGGAAAGGCTAATTGGGATGCCTTCCAAGTTGTAAGTACGAATAGATGTAGAACACTTCAAGAGGAAAATTATGATGATATAAATAAATTAAATGATGAGCTGGTTAAGGTTATCATTCATTCAGCTAAAGAAACAATTCCGGAAATTGCAGGAGTTAGGCGTACCAAGAGTGTACCCTGGTGGAATGGTGAATGTAACAAATCCATTAAAGACAGAAATAAAGCATTCAGGCAACTCAAAAAACTCCATTCTCAGGAAGCTTTGAATCAGTATAAAAGGGCCCAGGCTATAGTAAGGNCTGTGGGGGAAACTTCTGAAGCAATTGGAGTCAGGACTCAGAGAACACTGACGGTTTATTTGGAGCTTCGGCCGGAGAATTCACAAGACATATCACGGGTCACGACCCGTGATATGTCTTGTGAATTCTCCGGCCGAAGCTCCAAATAAACCGTCAGTGTTCTCTGAGTCCTGACTCCAATTGCTTCAGAAGTTTCCCCCACAGTTAATACATATTTGAAAAGCCTCATGTGTCTTTAATTATAGCAGTCCAATATGTGTGTAATATCTGTTATTTTCCACAACTTTTTATGACTTTAATATCCTAAAGAACACATCAAAATAAAACACCACTGTCTCTCTAATTTAGAGTTGTATGCACAGTCATGCAAAGTAAAATGTCTCAACTTTTTTCTTTGACCACCTACATACATGCCACCCATCTGTATTAACCAATTGCATTTCCTCCTAATCATTAACCTGCAGAAATACGCAGGCATGACAGCACATCGTCACATTCCTGCAATGGTTTTATCCCAGTAATGCATGTATTTGACGCCCTGCTTACCCTATTATTTGTTCCTACAGTAGCCAAACCCTCACACTTACAATCATCACTCAGGCAGATCTGAGGTAGCTGAACACATCGGCTGACATTTTAGCTTCTTCCACACTCTGCCGGTTCCTTTCTCATAATTGAGCTCACCCATGACTGCCTATCAATGAACACCTGTTGAATCCTTCGACACCCAAAGGTTTGATGATGTCAAGCGGATATGTCTTATAAAGAAATAGATGTAGTGCGTGCACTTAAGTAGCAAAAGCTTTGTACAGCTGTAGCTAACACATCTAATCTCCCAGTCATCTGTTCAATGCATTTGTATGTCATTATGCTTTTGAGTTGGATTATTTCCTTCATATAATTCAAAGGGGAAAGTACATATTTTATTCACATCCACGTCTCTGAGGGCCTCATACCTCATAGTCCAAATCGAGGTGGTCAAACTCTCCGTTGGTCCTGAAGTGCTGAGTGTGTCGGTCCAGAGTGAAGTTGACATTACGTCGGTAGCGTTCGATCACCACTGAGTGCCAGTGGTTGTCGTCCAGGAGGCTGCCGGTGGTCACAGAGGTGTGACCCAGGATGGAGCCGTACTGATTACTGCCTGCAATTAACATAATAATGATATGTTACAGAAATATATCAGGTGTGACAGAGGAATTTCCTTTTGTTCTAAACACTATAATTAGATACATTCTGGGCATCTTAAGGACTACATTTGTATGAAAGTTCTCTGGCAAGGCAAAAGGTAAATTGACCTATACTGTACATAAGTTTCCTGAAAAATGTGCAAATTGTTATGTATGTATTCCCAACTATTGAATATATGAAGGTTCACTAGCTGATTCAAATTGAATATGCTTTTTCCTGCCAATATTATCCCACCTGAAAGTGCAGTCGGTTGTTAGTACAGGACTATGGGAGTGCGTCACTGCAGTGGCTGTGTGCATGTGTGTGTGTGTGTGTGTGTGTGTGTGTGTGTGTGTGTGTGTGTGTGTGTGTGTGTGTGTGTGTGTGTGTGTGTGTTGTCTGGTGGACAAAAGGAAGTTAAGTCTTCTGCACGCAGTCAGCCAAATCCTCAGTAGATATACCGTATTCACCGTTTTTTTTAATAATACCAAAAGTGTGTGTGTGTGTGTGTGTGTGTGTGTGTGTGTGTGTGTGTGTGTCTGTGAGAGAGAGAGAGAGAGTGTATATGTGTGTGTCTGTGTGAGAAAGAGAGAGAGAGAGTGTGTGGTGTGTTGTGTGTGTGTGTGTGTGTGTGTGTGTGTGTGTGTGTGTGTGTGTGTGTGTGTGTGTGTGTGTGTGTGTGTGTGTGTGAGGCGTGATTAAAGGTTACAGAGAGCTGTCAGCACCACAGCTGGTGGACGGAGAGTGATGTGCACGCACTTATGGATTGTTGTGTCTGTTGTTTACAGGGTGAACGTATTGAGAGTCAGGGCATTCATTTAGATTACAAAAGTTTAGCGTTATTGCAAAGCCTATAATGATGCTATTATTCTTTTGACCTTTCAAATTGTTTCATTCGACTAAAGGCAATCCAAGGACCAGGGGCCTCATTTATAAAGGGATATACCCTCAAAAAATGGTACGCCAGTTTCTACGCAATGTTTGCGATTTATAAAATACTAACTTGACGGGAAAACGTGCGGTCCTCCACGCAAACTCTAACCCATGCGTACGCACTAAGCACAAAAACGGGAGAGACGAGAAACCGCGACGCCGTTGGCAGAAGGAAGAATGGAGAGATATACGTGGAAGTAATACCATAAATAAAATGTTACCTCTCATTTATCATATATGAAGAATTCATTTTCAAACATTGATCAAAGCCAATCTTAAAATGATTTAACAAACGCCTGTTTGAGACTCCTCAGTGCACAAAAACATAACTTGGAGAAAAAAATACATACGGATACGTTATTTAAAACCACCTCGAATATGTTGTGTTAATGTTATGAAATGTTGTCTCATAAATTATGCGGTAAGCAGGAGGACAAAATGACGTCTAAACTGACGCCGTTTTGCATTTCAATAGGTTGTAGATACGAGCATGGTTTTATATACTATCACGTTTAATCGTGTTTTATGCCGTTTGCCAAACACAGGAGGTATGGAAACTAAGAACACCATATGTGGTAAATTGTACAGCTAATATAACACACAAGACATTAGTTGTATTTCCTTTAACTGGTGGATATAGAGTTGCTGCGGTGGGGGGGTTGAGATGCACAGGCTGCAGTGGAGACGCTGCGCACAGTTGATCGACAGCTGGGACACAAACCACCAAATGCAAAAACATAATTCAGATCCAGTCGTCATGACTCCACTCCGGAGGGATTCCCCGATCATTTCTTACAGTTTCTCATCAAGGGGTGTCTCCTGTCCCCGGTACAAACACACTGCCTGAGGAAGGCTATGTGTATTTATTTTGTCAGTTAACCTTTTTTGGACCACTTATTTATTTATTTTGGTGACGATCCGACCTCCATGCTGCTACTCTGGTTCAAACTGCATCCACCAAACAATATGATTTATCTCGACCTCCCCAAAATAACCAAAATCTGACACGGTGAGACTCGAGATGTCTTTTTTAGCTGTTCTGTCGACATTTCCTGCTATCTTCTTCATGCAGTCAGCCAAAATGAATGAATGAAAGGGCGTTTCTTTGACTATTTATAGGCAAATATGGGCGTTACGTGAAGCCCGCAAAAGCTGCACCGCATTTCGAGTCGATTGTGATTTATAAAGGGAAACCGGCGTAGGACGTGCCATACGCACTTTCCTCGCCGGTACGCAATGTTTGGTGAATCGGAAAATGTCAGAATATGTCTGTACTGTAGTGCCGAGGACATGGAGTCGGAGGCGGTGCAATGGAGATGTGAAAGGGTACTTTAATAGAGAGCAGAATAGGACATGTTGTCGAGTCGCAGCCCGGGTCGACAAGAGAAAGAGCCAAGAGGGCACACACCATATATAGGCAACACATAACATGTCCGTGCGGGAAAAATAGCCGCAACTGTAGTTCCCAGTTTGAATTATGAACCCAGTGTATAAATAGGTGGTCACCACAGTACCTATTTTTTGGATTTCTACTACGTAACCTTCCCACGTGAATCCTGTACTGTGTATAGCTTGGCTTTAGACTTACCACCACTGCAAGAGTTGCATTCACAAGAGTTATGACTTCCAAAAAAGTCTACACTAATGTAATACTAAGTCAGCTACATTACAAATATCGTAGCAAGAGGGTCAGCCTTCCTTTGCATTTCTTTGTCAAAACAAAAGAGTGTTTCTGACCCAGGTTGATCTGCATCAGCAGCTTGGCCATGCGCAACTCCAGAGTGATGTAGTCCCCCTGCTGGCCCTCCCCGTGGAGAATCACTCCCTCACTCTCTGACGTCTTGAACCTCAGTGCGATCACATCTTTGATGATCTTCATCTTCTTCACCTGCACAGAAGTGAGAAAACCACATGAACCCCACAGAGCGGGAAAACACCACAGGGGGCTTTTTTACAGCTAAAGAAACGTAGAAAGAAAATTTGAAAACAAACTTTCTTTAATTTACTGCAAAACAAGAATGCCTTCACTCTCCCAGATCTCCCATGAATGAGTTCCCATCACATTGCTATGTGTTCATATTCAAGACTAGAATCATCTTGCTATTGTGACTTAAAAAGAACAACAATATCAAGTAACTAATGCAATACCTTAAAACGATATGAGATCACACCCAGTCCATCAAAGTTGATCACACCGGCCCCTGAAAAAGACAAAGTAAACAGTTAGAAATAATAGAGATACAGAGAAGCTAACAGATGGTAAAAGCTGGGGGACATGTGCAACAGTAGTACAGTGTGTGTGCAGGCGGATTGCAGGTGTGTGTGTGTGTGTGTGTGTGTGTGTGTGTGTGTGTGTGTGTGTGTGTGTGTGTGGGGGTGCATGTTAGCCTAGAAAGAAAGCATCGTCAGGTGTGCTAATATGCTAATAATGGATGAAAAGACTAATGGTTTGTGGAAATGTAATATTTTCTGACTGCACCTGCCAGCCGTATGCGGGGGAGGCTTGTGCATTAAACATGTCATTTGAACAGGTTACTACTTGCTGCAATAGAGCTTTTATCGTTTCAAAGGACGTTGTACCCCAGGCCTCTCTCACAGACGACATTTTGACGTGTCACAGTATGAAAAGCTCAGGTGTAAATAATACGATGAATGATGACTGAGTTCCATTAAGCGGCTTGTTTCAGGGTCCTGACATTATGCACTCTGGCTCGCTATCTGCCATGGCTCACTGGGATAATTGAATATAACACAGCCACCGTTAATGTTAATAGTAACACCTGTGCTTTTTTTCTATTATGGCAAGTCAAATGTCTTCAGTAAAAAGGCCTGTATTAAAGGAAAAGTGTGGGATTTATTTAACGCTTTCCATATTCAAGCAAAGCAGTTGGAGTAAAACTGTGCTGTTGTTCAAAACACTGTGACAGAAATATTTTCTATTGCATTGTCAAAGGGTCCTTTTTCCGCACACTGCAGCCTTTTCAAATGAAATCGGGTGAATGACAAGATATGAACTCATTCTAAAAAAGTGTGGAACAATAAATCATGGCCGTTGCAAAAGGTATTAAAGTTACTTCCCATCATAGACCCACCAGGTGTTTTCACTTTTGACTAATTAGCTGCTGGGCTAATCATCCGGGATTGAAAACACCTGTGTGCGTGTGTGTGTGCTGTGTTTCAAGAATGTGAAACATAAAACAAAGTATATAAATATATCCAAATTACAGAAGCTAAACTAGAGGCAAGTTTATTTATATAGCACCTTTCAACACAAGGCAATTCAAGGTGCTTTACAACAATGAAAGACATTCAGACAAAGGCATTTAAAAACAGTCATTAAAAAGAAAAGATAATAAAAGAAACATTACAAGAAAAGTACCCACAATGTAAAGCCTCTCAACTTCTATGTAGGTTTTGT
>NW_011351547.1:57241-60525 GCF_000735185.1 Notothenia coriiceps | reverse complement strand
TATACGGACTGAGCCCCTATACGGACTGAGCCCCTACTGACTGAGCCCCTATACGGACTGAGCCCCTACGGACTGAGCCCCTACGGACTGAGCCCCTACTGACTGAGCCCCTATACGGACTGAGCCCCTACGGACTGAGCCCCTATACGGACTGAGCCCCTACGGAGTGAGCCCCTACGGACTGAGCCCCTACGGACTGCGCCACTGCCGGACATGACCGTAGAGATGATCAGAGGTGCAGAGTTTTTACCACCATCATTAGGACAAGGACCAAAGTACAGGAAGAGTTCCTCAGTGAAAGAGCAGCCAGTGAAGGAGTAGATCAAAGCTGGAGCTTCTACATCATAAAAGGAGACCAGACCCTCTGAATAACTCACAAACACCCCCACCTTCTGAGGCCGAGACTTCAGAGAGAGACTGACTGGGGGTACAATAAGAGCGCTGTACTCATTTCCATTTCTCAAACTTATAGTCCAGTAACCCTCCTCAGGGCTCAGTGGGATGTTCTCTTTCCTGTTGATCGACTCTCTGGCCACTCCTAAAGTCCATCTGGTCTTTTCTTTAACTTGAACCTCAACGTAAAATCTGCCTGAAGAGAAACTTTGCTTTCCTACAACATATATAGAATGAGAAAATCTCTCTGGGTTGTCTGGGAGATTCTTCTTTACATCACCATGACTCACTTGTTTTCCATCATCAGACAGGATGAGTTTAGGATGTGCTGTATCAGGATCAAGAGTCACATCCACTGCGTACCTCTGGAACGCCTTCAGATCAGCTTCAATCCGCTCCTTCATCGCTTTACTGAGTGTCTCCTCCAGCTGAACAACAGCTCTCACCACAGTCCCTTCATATGATGATGGAGGGATGCTGAACTCTGCCCAGTCCTTGGTGGGTGGAGCAACTTTCAGGGATGGAACGTTTTGAAGAAAATGCAGGTGGTCTTCAGAGTGTATGACCTGCTTCACCTCAGAGCTTCTCTTCTTCAGCTCAGAGATTTCCTGTTCCAGCTCTTTGATGAAATCCTCAGCCTGTTTCTGTATTGTCTTCTGCTTTTCTTCAATTGTGTTAATGAGGCTGGCCATGTTTCTGTTAAAATACTGCATAAGAGTTGTAAAGACTTGAACACCTAACTCTATCTCCTCCTCAGCATGTTTCTCGCTGTAGTTAACATTTCGTTGGACCTTCCGAATCCTTTGTTGTTTCTCTTCGATCATCTGCCAAATTTCAGCCTCTGTCTTCCCCAGCGCTGCCTTCTCCCCTTCATATCCTTCTTTCAGAGGAACCACATCATGCATCTTGTGGTCTGAAACATGGCAGAGCATACAGACACATGTCTGGTCGGTCTTACAGAACAGCTCCAGAGGTTTATCGTGCTTCGGACACATCCTGTCTTCCAGGTTCTCCACAGGGCCGATCAGCTGATGTCTTTTCAGACCTGACATTTTCAGATGAGGCTCCAGGTGAGTCTCACAGTAGGAGGTCAGACACACCAGGCAGGACTTCAGGGCCTTCAGTTTGGTTTCAGTGCAGACGTCACAGGGAACTTCTCCTGGTTTGAAGACTTGTTGCTCTGATGCTGCGGCTGCTGCTGCTGGCTTTCTGTTTAGCTGACTGTCTGAACTGAGCGACCATCCCAGAGATGAAAGTGTTGATTCGCATTTCAGGTTTTTTGTCAAACATCTTGTTACACATGGGACACTTGCACTTGGCACTTATATACCAGTGTTTGGTGATGCAGTTCTTGCAGAAGTTGTGTCCACATGGTGTGGTGACTGGATCAATTAACAAATCCAGACAGATGGGACACAGAAACTGATCTTCAGATTGTAGGCAACTGGCGGTAGCCATATCTAAACACAGGGAACACAAGTGAGAGGTGTGGCAAGAAATCCATCAAAGTTTTGAGTTTCTTCACATGTTTTGGACAAATCATCTTTTGTCTGAAACAATTCTTATTCTAGATTGGTTGTAATCAGTACATGACAATGCAGGACAATTAAATTAAAGCCACTGGTAGAAACAGCCAGCCATTTGCTTAAAGGAGTTTACTCAAATTGAATATTTAAGTCAAGACAGGGTCCTTTAGTTTAGGATTCAAGTTCAAGCAGGCAAACCTGTATGTCAGGTTATTAGTCAACCAAATTAAATGTAAGAGGTTGCATAATAACCCCGCCTTCTCTAAAGTGTCAGGATCACCATATAATACAGGTAGCCTAATCCAAAGCAGCCCTTTTTGAAACTTTAAACAAGACACTGGTTATGATAGGTCAAATGGGCCCCAATTGGACCTATGTGTAATCTGGTGTAAACCAAAATGAAGCAGTAATGACTTTAAATAATAAACACCCAATATATAATGTTTTATATTGGTACCCATTTGTGAGGTTTTACCAAACTTTATATTTAATAAAGTTAATCCTGCATATTGTATGTCGAGTTGATTTCAAACAAAGGCATGAAAACTAATTTAGGTCATTTTTTTTAAGTATACTAAACAGTTACACGACAAACGAACATGTATACAAACTCAGCTGTGTGACTTTTCTCATCTCTGCAAATGTTTAATCAAACAAACAAAAAATTGACAAGAATGTGTCTGATATATTGTTAGAGAAAGCTCATTTTGAAACACTATTTTCACACAAGTTTACAATGGATCTAACAATGTTCATATTGACGATCTGTGGTGGTTTAATATTTGCTATGAATGCGTATGAAAAACAGAGAAAAATCCTGTCTAAGTAAAGCTGAAGATTTTTTGTAAATGCTGGTTGTTGAAAGGTTAAAATATGATCAGTTGTACTCACCAGTGTTTGCAAGAGCCTTTTGGTTGTGAAAGCAGATGCTACGATCTCAGATTAATGTTTCTTTCTTTCTTATGGCTCTGCTTTTGCTCTCAAATACTTTCAGTTTCTTTTACTGGAAAGGACGTTGCAACAGGTATAAGTACATTCCAGTCAGGTCAGCTGGAACAGGTGGATTGGTTTTACCCCACTGGATCAATCAGATAAATGTAAGGCAAGTGTTTTACAACAATGAAAGTCATTAAGAGCATAAAACACATTAGAATAATAATTCTTAATAATCACTACGTGTTAAAATAAAAGCATACACTTCTGCTCTACTCAGGGCAGGACTTTTATTTTAAATTTCAGTCATTTTACTTCATGTACAGT
Organism: Notothenia coriiceps; assembly: GCF_000735185.1. Taxonomy (NCBI): domain Eukaryota; kingdom Metazoa; phylum Chordata; class Actinopteri; order Perciformes; family Nototheniidae; genus Notothenia; species Notothenia coriiceps. The sequence goes on along the minus strand of NW_011351547.1, from coordinate 57,346 downwards.
TTGAAAGGGTGTTAAATGAAATTTGGTGATGATTAATGGTTTTTGTGTTAATGTAATAGCAGTTAAAACAGGACCGGTCAAATTTGAACACTGAAGTAAGGGGGG
>NW_011351547.1:49150-57213 GCF_000735185.1 Notothenia coriiceps | reverse complement strand
GGGGGGGGGGGAACGAACACAACAGGAGGGTTAAAGTGTACATATTTGTTTCATCATAACTGCTATGAGTGGAATACAAATATAAAGAATCAGAATCAAGTTTATTGCAAGGTACGTTTACACATACAAGGAATTTGCTTTGGTGTCTGGTGGTGCGAACATAAACAATCTAAAAAAATAAGTTGCAAAGTAGGTAAAAAATATATATATATATAAGGATAATAAAAAATAAGTATTTTTAAGAAACAATTTAGAATTAAAAAACTATGCTCAAGACAAGTATTTACACCAAATTTAACTAAACAAATAACCTTAAAAACCGAAAAACAAAAACACTTATTATATATAGAAAACTGCAGTGTATTATATTTTAAAGTGGAGGGCTGTGCAGACGTGTGCAAAAATGTGCAAAAAGCTGTCAGATAGTTGAGCATGAACATGGCTCACAGTATTAAAGGTCACCTATTATGCAAAATCCTCTTCTTCATGTCTCTTCTACATCAACATGTGTCCCCTCTTCTTCATGTCTCTTCTATATCAACACGTGTCCCCTCTGTGTAAAGAGACTCTGAAAGTTTCAGGAAAAAAGATTCTCTCTCTTTTTGTCCTGATCCATTTCTATAAAAACCTGTCTGAAAATGAGCTGATCAGATTTTGGCCACTTTATGATGTCATAACGATTTTTTGGCTTGTGTAACCATTAGCCAATCACCAACCAAGGTAACCCCCCCCCCACACACACCTTATCACCTGAATCTCCTCCAAGAGCACCATTGAGTTCTTTGTAACCAAATATCTCTCAGAGGGGCGTGGGGACGGGCTCCTTATTTTCATCTAAAGTAACAGACAGAGAATCAGCACTTTGGAAACAGGGCTGAAACAGAGGGGATTATGGGTAATGCTGCAATGATCCGTTTGGTGTTTGGAGCCAAACACTTCAGAGACATGTTTTGTATATATCTGAGAACTATAATACATAGATGAAAAACAGTATAATAGGGGAACTTTAAGAAAGACAAAAAAGAACAAGATGTTGTTCACATGCATTAATGTAATGCATAATGTTTTTGGGGTGGATACGAACTAAGTCAGTGTCAGTGGGGGTCCCGGGCCTTGTTGATGAGGCCATTAGCGGAGGGGAAGAAACTGTTCAGGTGGTGAGAGGTTTTGGTCCTGATGGAGCGCAGCCTCCACTTCTAATCTACTCAGGGCAGGTATTCAAGGTTCAAGGTCCAAGGCTTTTATTCTCATGTGTACATAGCTACAGTGTAGATATGACAATGACATTCTTAGGTCACTGGCTCCTCCAACAGTGCAGCAAGTAAATAACATAGAATAGAATATAGTAGAAATAGTGCAGAATAGTATACAAGTGATTGGAATATTGATATATACTGTATGAGTTGCAAACAGATGAATGTTTATGGATGTTCTTTCAAAAGTTCAGGTGTTTAACTAACAGTTTTATGGCCTGTGGGATGAAACTGTCCCTGAGTCTGGTATTTTAGCTATAGTGGAGTGTTTTTACAGTTTAGTATAAGTGTTTTTCCTTCTCTATACAAGCTCCAGAATACTACTCAGTCCCACCACTGTATGAGTATGTGTGGAGATGGGGCTTTTATTGTGAAAGAACCCCACCTGAAGTGTTAGGTGTGTTGCTTCCGGCGGTTGGTTAGCTTGACGTTGGCAGGAGGCTGCTGCTGAATTCAGGGAACAAAAATGGACAGTCAAGGGAGAAAAATCGTTGTTTGTGACAATGGAACCGGGGTAAGTTTGAGAACAGGTGGTGGATTTAAATCTCCCTCCGTGTCGCTCTTTGTGCTCCTGCAATTTGATAAGCAAACGGAGAGAAAACTGGAAACAGGAAGTGATTATCGAGCTAACAGGCTAACGCGTTAGCATGTCTGGGTGGGTTGTGAGAGGAATGTGTCTGTCAGCTGGATCCATTCATCTACACCAGGGCTACAGATGACACATTTTGGTTATATTTATCAGTAGCACACCATTAAATACCCAATATTCTATAAAAGTCTTGTTCAATCTGGTAGCTAACGGTTAGTTTAGCCGTTTAGCTAGCTTTGGTTTGTAACTTTGGTCACGTTATGCACTATCAGTTAACCTTAAAAAAAACCCTAAAACAATCCCCTATTCAATTTAACACTCCATTTCGACACCTTAGTAGTTCACATTTCAAAGTCATGAAGTCAATTAATTCCATTTCCGTACATGCTCAGTACATGTTAGCCACGGTGGCTAGCTGAGTGCCTTTTTAGCTTTGCTTATTTAATATTACGAAGCAAAAGCGCCAGGAGCCATCTTAAAGGACGAGTTAGAGATAAAATCATTAATAATCTTTACTACAGAATCCCCATTTTTCTGTTTTCTGTTTTAGTTAGCTAGGTTAGCTCAGGAGCCTCTTCAGTCGGCCCCGCCCTCGTTAGAAAGTGCAGACACTCAGTTTGAATGATCAGTGTCACTAAGTACAGTCACCTACAGCTTCTTAAATGGGAAGATTTGCTAATCATTTTCGTTTTTTTAGGCTACGAGTACTTTAACTTTTCCTAATCATTACTTTACTACTTCTCGATGCAGTTCTTTTACTTGATATTAAGTATTTATACAGTGTGGTATAATTACTTTTACTCAAGTAAAGAATGTGAATACTTTTTCCACCACTGTTAAGCATGTCTTCAAATGGCCAATTTTGTTTGTAGTAGCCAGCCTTTATAAATGCTAAACTATTCAGGAAAAGTGACTTTTATTCAAATCAAAGCAGTTCTGTTATATCCAAGTAAAAAGGTTGTTAATATATATTTTGTATCTCTGACATACAGTGCTATTTAAGAATTGGGTTGAGTTTCAATCTCAGTTCATTATCATATTCTTATGTACATTGTGGTTCACAGTAGGGCTGTTCAATTAATCTTATTTTAATCGCAATTATGATTATGGCTTGCAACGATGACAAAACCAACGTAATCGAAATAAAATATTTTTTTATTATTATTTTTTATAATTTTGGTTTTTCAGTTGAATTATACTTAAAATTCAGGGTAATCAAATCATGTTAAAAAGATACTGTTCACATTTTTGAAATAAATTGATGTTTTCAAAGTAAATGGATAATCGTTTTTAATAATCGTGATATCAATTATTGACCCAAATAATCGAGATTATGATTTTTGCCATAATCGAGCAGCCCTAGTTCACAGGTACAAAGTCGGCCTCAGTTTGTATATATATCCCTTTTGAACCTACAAGATGTTGCTCTAGTGAAGGATTTTTTGCTTATTTAACATCTATTATACTTCAAATATTGTATTTGTAACACTTGTGTTTCCTTCTTTTCTTCTTTCATTCCCTTCCTAGTTTGTCAAGTGCGGCTTTGCAGGCTCCAACTTCCCCGAACACATTTTCCCAGCGCTGGTTGGCCGGCCAATCATCCGCTCCACAGCTAAAGTTGGCAACATTGAAATAAAGGTAACATGGAAATCCTTGTAACTGCAATATTAGATGTATTAGGAGGGATTGTGAAAAGTGGAAACAAGTTGGGTCTTAATTAAAGTGATCATGTATGAAAGCGCAATAATTATTTTCCATAATATACAAAGATTTTGCAGCTTGGGATCTTAACCAAACACTGCCGAGGCTCACTTCAATAACTTAATATCTTAAGTAAAGGTCACCTATTATTCTAAATGCACTTTTTGTTTTCTTTTATACATAAAAATTTGTCCCTAAGGAGACTCCCAAAGTGTCAGAAAATACAAAAAAACGATCTTTTCCTCCCTTTTCTAACAGAGCTGAAATAGAGGGGTAAGAGGCATGACTAGAATGGGTGATCTGTTTGGTATTTTGAGCAAAACACATCATAAACATGTTTTTTTTTTTTATATCTGAGACCTGTATGCCTAAAAATAGTATAATAGGAGACCTTTAAGTAAGACACAAGGAAAATGATTTTGATAATTCAGCTGATGAATTGTAAACGTTGTGGCTGTGGGATGCTTTTAAAAGAATCATCAGCCTAAGGAAGCAGCAGGTAAAGACCTAACTGATCTGTTAACCTTTGACCCCTCGCAGGACCTGATGGTGGGCGATGAGGCCAGCGAGCTGCGCTCCATGTTGGAGGTGAACTATCCCATGGATAACGGCATCGTCAGGAACTGGGACGACATGAAGCACCTGTGGGACTACACCTTCGGCCCCGAGAAACTCAACATAAACTCGCGCGACTGCAAGATCCTTCTGACCGAGCCGCCCATGAACCCCACCAAGAATAGAGAAAAGATTATAGAGGTGGGCTGTGGCACAATCACATGTAAAGTCTCACATAATGTTTTCATTTTGGCCTGAGAGACTGGATCAGGGTGGTGGGCCCTAAGGTCATCCTAATTGATTTGTATTGAAAATCTGGCAGAAACACAACATTTTTTTAATGCTTTTATAGTTAACTTAGTTCTGTTCTTTTCCTGCCAGGTGATGTTTGAAACGTACCAGTTTGAAGGAGTTTACATCGCCATCCAGGCTGTCCTCACTCTCTACGCTCAAGGTTAGTTTGTCTCCTTAGCACTCATGTTCACAGCTAAACTTAAAAAGCCATTCTCTGAGCAAAATCCAAGCAAGAACTACTTTTTCTAACAAAAGCCTCTAGCTCAATTCTAAAACTCATGGAGCTACATAGTTCGACTACCAGTGGAGCTGTAGAGCAATGTAGATGAACAGGTATTGGTATCACATGCACACCTTGAATACTAAGTAATACACATCCTTGCACTCTTCTGTTTCAGGGCTGCTGACTGGAGTGGTGGTGGACTCTGGTGACGGTGTGACTCACATCTGTCCGGTGTACGAGGGCTTCTCGCTGCCTCACCTGACCCGACGTCTGGACATCGCAGGAAGAGACATAACACGCTACCTCATCAAGGTACCAGCAGCAACACACAGTGATGGGCCGTCTTTATATTATACGATACGATATTACTTTATTTGTCAGATCAAGTCGGAAATTTGACTTGCGTCACAGCAGCTCCATGTCCAACATCAACAGACAAGTATCCAGACACAATACATGAAACACAAACAACAAATGTTTAACATAACAGCACAATCAGTGAGAGAAAACATGCTCAAAGAGCCTTCAGCATTTGATCTGGGATTTAGCTCTGTGTTTACTGAGAGGACTGACTGATGCACGAAGGAGTGCTTCAGTCTGACTTTATTGAATGGTGAATCAGAAACCCTTTATTAGTCCCACAGAGGGGAAATGTACGTTAGTACAGCCGAAAAAGAGCCAAAGACAGCTTAATGTTAAGTCGAAGCATGCATACAAAAGTATTAAAGATAAAATAAATACACATCCTGTAACAGTTCTTAGGGTTTAGCAGCCAGGTATATATTGCACACTTATTAACGGCATATATATATATATATCACATATTGCACATAGTTGGTTGGCAGCATTCCGCCAGACCAGGGCTGAGAGGGCGTCCACCCCGAGAGCGGGGGGAGTTGTTTTGAATTTTGACTTGAGCCGTCCCTTATAGATACTGTATTTTTACATTAGTGAGCCGGATCATTTGGCTCGGCTCTCTTAAAGCGCCGGCTCTTTCGGCTCCCAAACGGCTCTTCATGTTACCACAGTTTACCACGGAGCCTCAGTTTCGCCGCTGCGAGGCTCTGGTGCTCGCAGCTCACGCGCGTGCTCCACTAAACCCCCCCCCGCTCATCGCGTCCAAATCGCGCACGTTCCGTGTTGTCCTGTAGAGCACCTTCGATGTCGGGGAAACAATCTTCAATACTCCGAAAAGAATCCCACCAGACTCCTTTGCCCCTCCAACAGCGGGATGTCCTTTTTCCTTTTCGTCATTTCAAGCGATAAAAACTCTCGATCTTCTCTCGAATTATTAATATTTTTGGACGCCCTCGGCTCGCGTTCAGGGCGTCCCGAGCTGAATAAGGGCGTCAAATGACGGCAATAAGGCCCCCTGGCGGAAACGCTGTTGGTTGGTATTTAAGGGGTGTTATAGTCTGTTTAGCCTCAATGGATCATTATAAAGTGACCATTTACTCTGACCAGCCCAGCGAACACCTGTGTTATAATCATGCTATTAAATGAGTATCTTGATGGATGCTCCCTAATCCAGATTTTAACACATTTTTTGACGAAAATCTAAGCGAGTCAAGCCCTAAGTGTGCAAAAAATGTTTCTTGAATCTTTTTTTCTATTCATGAAAAATAGGAGGTCAGACTGTTGTATTTATATATTTGTTAAAAAAGAAAAAGTGTGTTTTGTTACTTAAATGTAAATTGATGGAATGTACAAATACTGTATAACTTAATGATCAGCAACACATTTTAGGCGCAGGGTGGTGTCATTTGATTTAATTATAAATCAATTAAATGAATTGGATCTATTGGCGTGATATGATCAGACAAATATGAAACCGTATCAATTACCAAATAAAAATGTTTCCTGTTGTCCAATCAGCATTCAGTATTTCAGAAAACTCTTGTCCTTAAACCCAAATTGAATATCAAAATAAATCATATCTTTTCACCTCTTGTCATGTCACATATTTAGGTATTTTCCATCTTGTTGTACATTTTACGTTCAGTTAACCTTTTTGTTGAAGCGCTAGTTGTTCTACGCAGTGGCTTATTCTTTGTCAAATGAATGTATTTTGATGCTTTGATAACCATAAAATCCGTCTTCCAGCTGCTGCTGCTGCGAGGTTACGCCTTCAACCACTCTGCGGACTTTGAGACGGTGAGGATGATGAAGGAGAAGCTGTGCTACGTGGGTTATAACATCGAGCAGGAGCAGAAGCTGGCGCTGGAGACCACCGTGCTGGTGGAGTCGTACACGGTCAGTTAACGTCATGACTAGAAACTCCAGCTCTACCTGATTGTTGTGCTTTTATTTAGGTCTTAATGTGTGCACATGTACAAATGTGTCTTTGATTGTGTATATATAGCCTAGGTATATACATATTTGCACATTTATTTTTATATATATTTGTTTTTATATTCGGGATTGTGGGAAACGGTACTTCGATCTCTCTGACATAAACTGGAAGATTGACAATAAAGTTGACTTTGACCTCGCTGCACTTTAAAAATACCTGAAATATAATTAGACCACTCTATGGTGCCTGGTTTTCCTATTCACATCAGTGTTATTTAATTCAAATGTTAAGTATAATGTTCTTAAAGTGTGCCATTTTTATTGCATTCAATTAATTGTTTGTGTACTGATCTTGTGTTTTATATAAAATTGTGATTTTTAACATTATTTAGGTAGAGGCTTTAAATAAGTCCATTGGTTTTTTGCCTTCTCTGTTTTGTTTGTGTATTTTTAAATAATATATATTTGTTTTCTTTTTGTTCCTTCACTGATAATGAGGACAGACAGTACCTAAATGTTTTTAGACGTTGTCAAATTTCTGACGGCTGGGATTTTGTTGTGTCCTCAGCTCCCGGACGGCAGGTTGATCAAAGTGGGAGGGGAGAGGTTCGAAGCCCCCGAGGCTCTGTTTCAGCCTCACCTCATCAACGTGGAGGGGGTGGGGGTGGCCGAGCTGCTCTTCAACACCATCCAGGCCGCAGACATCGACACCAGGTGAGCTGGCAGCGACTGCTCGTCTATATAGTTGATGGACAAGTAGAAATCCCTCTTTGAGTCACACATGTTCTGTCTGTTTGAATGCTTTAAAGTTCACCTATCATGCTATTTTTAGGCAATAGCGTAGGTCTCAGATATATACAAATATATAAAAAACATGCCTATGAAGTGTTTTGCTCAAAATACCAAACAGATCACCCATTCTAGCCACGCTTCATATCCCTCTATTTCACTTCCTGTTTCAAAAGTGCTGATTTGGGGTATAAAGCTTTAAAAAAAAAAAATGAGTTGATAAAAAAAAAACGAAATACTGCGGTGATGAAACGCCATATTAGATTATCAAGGATTATCTCTGAAACATTATGGAGCTCAAAGGCTTTCTCTCTTGCCGGTTATACCACAAGGTGAGTTCCTTTTTTATTTCCTGCTTCTTCACACA
>NW_011351547.1:45586-49090 GCF_000735185.1 Notothenia coriiceps | reverse complement strand
GGAGAGAGGGGGTTTGGCGGGCGCGGGGGGAGGGGAGGTTAGATGTGGATAGTCGGACTATAGGTGCCGTAGCGACGTGGAAGCTAAACAGCAGCTAAGTCAGAGTTTTGTGTTTTATCTGACGGTGACTCCGAGCTTCTCCAGCACGCGCGTCCCTTTCTCCTGATACTCCTCCCTGGTCATCCAGAAGTTGTCCTTGTCCTTCATGATGTCGGCCAGCACGGCGCCGCCCAGGAACACCATGTGTTTACGCCGGGGGGGGTCCTCTATCCGGATCTTGAATTTCTGCGGAGACAAAGCGGAAAGTAGAGTGTCAACAGAGCGCTGACGGAGTGCTGGCACCCGTCTGTCTGTCTGTCTGTGTGTGTGTGACTCTGTGACCGTGGAAACAGGATGTACGAGAGATGTCTGAGTACTTAAGGCAAGACGGAGAGAGATAGTTTTATTTATTATTATTTTAATCCAGACCTTTGTATGTTACCTCGACATGCTAAACAACCTAATCAGTGTGTGTGTCTGTGTGTGTGTGTGTGTGTGTGTGTGTGTGTGTGTCCACAACCCAGCGCTTCTTGTGAGGTGCTTTAAATACTCTGAGATCTTTTAATGACAGGCTGGAGGGTTTCCCTGAGCACTAGAGTGTGGCTGCTTTCGAGGAACAATCACATTTATTTTCAACTCATCATCATTAGACTGACAGAGAGGTTTCTGGATGTTGAAGGCATTAGTGCCCCCTGGTGGTGAAAACAAGCACTGCACAAGAACGCTCTGGTGCTTTTCTGTAACTGATCCAGCTGATAAGAAGAAGTGGAAAATGTAAGTTGGAAACACACTTTTTCCTGGTAACTTATGCACATTTCTACACAATGCAACTCGCACAGCTTTTACCACTTTTAAATCTAATTATACTGCACATTTTAGATTGTTCAGAGTCCTGTGTCAAATTCGTATTGTACTTCGTGTATATATTTATATTGCTTGTAAACTCTTATTTTTTACATTTAATAACACGTTTATTTTGCACCTTAACTCCTCTAATTGTGTTTGTATTATTATTCACCAAAGCAAATTCCTTGTATGCGTAAACCTACTTGGCAAAAAAACTCTGATTGTGGCTCTGACATTAAGCTTCATTTTATCCCGTTATATCATTTGAACTGAAGTCTGCAAATGAATGTACTCGAACTACGATACATTTCCAGTAGCCGGTTATTATTAGTAATGAAGTCTAGGCCTTTATTATAAAAGTCTGATGTTGCTAGAAAATATTCACCAGACATCTTCATGAGGCTTTTCATCTTAAGAAAACATCATCACAATTTGACATATAAAAATACCCTTCGACATAACTAAGAGTACATTGATTCAGAGGCAACAAACCGAACTAACAGAGATCGGTTTTGGACATTTTTAGACATTTGAGTAAAAGTAATCTTTTTTGAAAAGGGACGAGTGGTGTCTTCCCTCGATGCCTCATGTTTTAGATCAAGACATATCCTGACAGGACATTTCCATTCAAATGACAAGTAGTAATACGGTCGAACAGAATATGAAATAAAATAAAGAAAAAAAGAAAAAAATATTTACAATAAATGAATTATACAAAATTAATTAATAATAGTAAGATAAATACAAATAAATAAAAACATGTTACAAAGGAGTGACATCTTTAGCAGAGAAGGACCGGTTACACGGAGACATTTTCCATAATGTTCTTTTGAAACTCAATCAAGTTCAAAGTGATGTTTTCAGGTGCTTGTACTCACAGATAGCTTGTCCACGTCTCCCTTCAGCACTCTCTCCAGGTACAGCTGCTTCATCTCGCGCTCCAGGCGGGACGGCAGGCCGGGGTACATGGTGGAGCCTCCGGACAGGACGATGTGCTTGTAGAACTCAGACCTTATTAGAGAAAAACAATGAGGTTAGACCAAAGAAAATACTGTTTTTAATACGTCACTTAATCCTTGCTAGCTGTGAGAAGTGTTCATCTTGACAAAGTATGTGTAAACATGTTAGTCATCATTTGTCTCAGTGTCTTATGATGACCTTGATTCTGTTAAAGAGGGTTTTTCTAAGAGTCTCAGGAACAAAAATCAACAATGGAAATGTTTTAACTAAATCATATCTCAAAGGTTCAATATTTTTGCCGACTTCTAACTTTTTGAGTTGTCTTAGTTTTGAATACAACTTGTCAACATTATTGTTGGTTTTACTATCCAGTGAAGAGATATCAATGTGAGGCCAGTTTATAATGCAGCACGTGTCAACAAAAGGCAAGTCAAAGTTCTTTACAAAAAGCAGTTAAAGGGAACCTATCATGCGAAATGCACTTTTTGATGTCTTTTATACATAAACATGTTTCCCCGGTGTGTCAGGGAACTCGCGCAGCGTCAGAAAATAAAACCCTCTCTCTTTTCCTCCGTACCCAAATCTCTAAAAATGGGGGAACAACGGAGCTGATCCAGATTTGCGTCCGATATGATGTAATATCTGAAATGTGGACCCACGGCCCAATCAGAAGCGTTGCTATCAGAAACGATGCCCGACTGTTTTGGACGTAATATGGTCGGTGTTTACATTAGCATCGCTAACACTCAGAGCTAACCTGTACTGGAGAGCATGTGTGTGTGTGAAGAGATATCAATGTGAGGCCAGTTTATAATGCAGCACATGTCAACAAAAGGCAAGTCAAAGTTCTTTACAAAAAGCAGTTAAAGGGAACCTATCATGCGAAATGCACTTTTTGATGTGTTCCCGGTGTGTCAGGGAACTCACGCATCGTCAGAAAATAAAATCCTCTCTCTTTTCCTCCGTACTCAAATCTCTAAAAATGGGGGTACAACGGAGCTTATCCAAATTTGCGTCCGATATGACGTAATATCTGAAATGTGGACCCACGGCCCTATCAGAAACGTTGCTATCAGAAACGTTGCTATCAGAAACGTTGCTATCAGAAACGATGCCCGACTGTTTTGGACGTAATATGGTCGGTGTTTACATTAGCATCGCTAACACTCAGAGCTAACCTGTACTGGAGAGCATGTGTGTGAAGAAGCAGGAAATAAAAAAGGAACTCACCTTGTGGTATAACCGGCAAGAGAGAAAGCCTTTGAGCTCCNCACACACACACACACACACATGCACCATCTGTTTGACAGGCAGGCTGAATCACACAGCGGAGGGAAGCAGTGTGTGTGTGTGTGTGTGTGTGTGTGAGAGAGAGCTCTCACACACACACACACACACACACACACTGCTTCCCTCCGCTGTGTGATTCAGCCTGCCTGTCAAACAGATGGTGCATGTGTGTGTGTGTGTGTGTGTGTGTGTGTGTGTGTGTGTGTGTGTGTGTGTGTGTGTGTGTGTGTGTGTGTGTGTGTGTGTGGCATGAGTCATCACTGCATTTGCCGGCAGCGTGCAGTGACACACACACACACACACACACACACACACACACACACACACACACACACACACACACGCAGGAAGGACTGTATACTCGAGTTT
>NW_011351547.1:39688-45514 GCF_000735185.1 Notothenia coriiceps | reverse complement strand
CTACACCTCTCAGCTGATATCCACGCATCGCTCACCTCGATTTGTCGTCGATTCACGCTCATTTTTATAAAGCAAGGAGGGAGGAAGAAGATGAAGGATACGGGGTAAGAAGTCTCATGGTGAAGGAAGTGTTAACAGAGCTCTTGAATATATGCCCTCCAAAAAAAAGAAATACTGACAAATGTGTTTAGAAATGCACAAGATGGCGCCATTTAGTTCCAGAGTTTAGGTAACATTTGCTTCCTTGGCAAGACTTTCATCATGGCTGCACAATTTCAATATTGACTGGTTTTGCAATTGCGACATGATTCCCGATATTAAAGGGATCATCTTTCTGTAAGATATTGGATTTGACTTCTCTGTACGAGAGTTTATTCAGAACATTTCATAATGTTGCACTTCGGCTTGTATTCAAAGTAATACATGTACATGCAGCCTATACTCTCATACCTCTCATTTCAACATGAAACTGAAGCTAGAACGCTGTTAGCTTAGCTTAGCATAAAGACTGGAAGCAGTTAGCCTCACAAAACCTGGCAACCAACACAGGGCACAATCTTTAGTTGTCACTGAATGCAAGGATGGGTTTTTGTAAACATTTTAACAACAAACTTTAAAAAGGCTATTCACCATGAGAAGACAAGAACAGAGAGAAATTAAAAATACTGATATGAGGCACCTCCAGTATTTAGCTAACCTAATTCAAGTAGTTCAACAGAGTTATAAGGACATGCTAATCAATGAGCTTTAGAGGTGCTTGTAGATGGGTTTTGTGTCCTATGCTAAGCTAACTAGCTGCTGTCTAAGCTTTATTCTGAACTGACATGAAAGTCTTGCCAAGTAAGCAAATAAGCGCTTTTTCAAATATGTCAACAAAAAAAACCGGTTATCACGGCATTAAGATGCAGGCTGTTTACTTTGATGAAGTGGGGATATTCTCATTTTTCTTTTTATAGCAGCTTATGTGCGAGTATTTTTGTTTCTAGTGCCTTTCACAGGAGGCCAGAAAAAGCTCCTGGCTGTTTTCAAGTTGAAGGCGACGATGATTATTGTTATTATTATGGTGAGTGATGCGTTTCCTTTCCGAAACGAGACCCCCCGCCTTGCTAAAAATGTGCTGCCGAATCTGTCAAAACAGATGTCGGCTTAAAAAATGATGCTCACAGTGTGGAGCATTACAGAGATTAGATATAAGAACAAATAGACCATTACATGCTGAGTGTTTTTACACACTGATTATTAAATAACACCCCCACCCCCACCCCCCCTCTCATTTCCTGTTTGGAGCGAGTCACTGTAAGGTGCAGTTTCACTCGGCACCTCGCTTGTCTTTGTTGCCGGCTTCTCTTAATCGGGCCGATTGCTTGCTTCTTGAGCGCGGGAGTCCATGTGTTTCTCAAGATTTAAGTATGACGATATGAGAGGAATAGTTGGGAAACATCTTCAGAAAGCTGGATGTTTCTCAGTCTTCTAGCTTTCTTTCCTTCTTCCTGAATCACGGTGTTCAAAAGGATGGTGATTCAAAGAGTGTAGGATTTGGAAACGGTCCAGCTGAAGCTCTTAATGGGTTAGATGTGTCTCTGTTTACCAACAAATCAACCTTTCCAGATCACAGAGGATTTATGTGAGAAGGGTTTTCATTCGTTGTCGATAACAAAGCCTCAAGTCATTCTTTAGTCTTCATGCAGGGCGGTTAATCTACATAATTTCTCTCATGCCAATAACGCACCATGCTTTCAAAACCACTGAGGCTCTATATTCCCTTTTTCTTTTTTAACATGCATTTCTTTTCTCTTTGTCATTGCTGTGCTTTTTGTCTCTGAGGACACCAGGGTTTCTCTGACAGACTGTCATACGTCTGACTGTTGACCGGTTTCATTCCCCATGTTCACTGTGGTCACATTGAAGCTTTCTGCCCTCAACAGCTGAACACAGCTCAGCCATCCCTATCAGACTATCTTTTTAAACTGTTGTGAACAAACTGATTGGCTGGTTCTGGGTCAGATGTTGAGGGGGAATAAATTAAATATATTGTGTATTAAGAAGGAAATGTCCAACAGGAAGTAATTCCCTGTCTTGATCTTGAAGGAGGAAAGGAGGTGTGGCTAATCGAATCGTACAGAGCTAATTGAGGATGTAAACATAATGGAAATAAACAATCTCATTGGTTGAAAACAGATGAGAAGTGACAGGATGGCTAATACTCTTAAGTCAAGCGTCCTGCCATGTTATATTACTTTTGTGCTAACCCCTAACTATCTTACAGTATGAATTTCATTACATTTACATAATAATTTGCTGTAGAGAAACATATGGTTTGTTCTGGATCCCAAAGCTTCATGTTTTTTAGGACAATAATCATCAAATAACTCTAAAAAATGATTGTAATAACCCTTATTTTTACGGGCTTTCAAAACAAAATGACTGTTGGGAAGTGAACTAATCCAAAATGAACCATGTGATACAATCATATAAGATAATATGACTACCATTTTACGATAGGTTGGAGAGGACAAACATTTCTTGTTCCCCAAATATCTTTTACCATAATGAACAATTTATTGAGATAAAAGATTATATTACAGCTTTCTGAAAAATCATCTCGTTCCATTGTGGTACTACATTACCCAGAAGCCTCAGCGCAGTTGCAATTGTACCCGATAATGTTCAACCAATGAAATCATTGTAGTGTTTGTTCATCTCAATCACTGAACCTGCACTATTTAGAAAACTTAAGAGTCTCTTTGATTTTGCATCCCTCTGATTAAATCTTAGTTTTCTTTTCGATCGTGACCACACCTCCCCCTCCTTCTCGACTGAACTGAAGATTAATTTGTGGGTTTGGGGTTTCAGGCGAAGGTGATGTTTTGTGGGTTACTGATATATTATTTTGTGATGTTAATAAGAATCTGGTGTCAGGCAAAAGGGAAAACCACGTAAAAGCTGGTATTTGTGGTTTTCCTTCTCGGTTCTTATGTGTATATTGGAGGCACTTGCATATATAAATATCAATGTATAATTTTCCTCTTCACGGTCATCGAGTGCCAACTACAGTTATTCTTGTCGGATATTATTTTTGGTCGTCCTTTTTATGTTTTGTTTATAACATAACTGCCAACCGCTGATTTAAATAAAGCAAAGTGATTTATAGACGCCTGGTGTTGCTGTGTTTTTAATTCTGTTGTCTTATATAGCAATGACACCTTCCTCAGAAAGACGAAGAAGAAGTAATTTTAGTCCTTTTTAAAAAGTAGTTTTAGATAAAGATTCTGGTGATATTCTATAGTTTTCTTATTGGAGACATCTACTTCCTTTGTGCCACAGAGCTCCATTATTGTAAAAAACATATTAAAAACACTCAAATGAGCCTCACTGTTAAAGGTAAGAATGGAGAAACCAGCTCGAGTGCGCCAGAAATTGAAAATAAACAACCGGACAAAATCTGCCCCTTCCTTCAGACTTCCTTACAGAGCCCCTCCTCCAACACACACGAACGCGCACATGACCAATGAGGGCACGAGATAAGTTTGTGCACAGATGGAAGGCTGACAGGCAGGTAGGCCATCCAGTTATTTTAGCCGGGCCGGCTCAGATGATTGGCTGTGCTTTTTACAGCGCTACAGCGCTACGGCTACGGTGTTTCTGAAGTGAATTACCTTCCTTTACACACACACACACACACACACACACACACACACACACACACACTATCCTGCTGCCACAAATACTCACTAGAGCACCAAATGTAGATCAATCCGCTGCTGAAAGTAGTTCCAAAGTTCCAAAACAATCCACAATTTCCTCCTTTTTGTTTATTTAAAAATATATAGTGCACTAGCAGTTTTTAGAAAATACTCGGTCAATAAAAAAACGTTCTTATATATCTGGGTTTTAAAAAAAGATTTTGAAGGAACATGAAAGCCTTTTTTTTATTTAGAAACCAATGAATTTGGAGCTGAGAGCCACAGACAGGAAGTCAGACGGTATTAAGAGACATCTGCTCTTCAGTTTTAATTTTTTGGTTTCTTTCTCTGTTTCCTACTTATATGTTGCTTCCTTTGAGGGACAGCTGTGATGGTATGTGACTTTTAAAAGGATTTACTGACATAATCTGTGGAAGTTATACACTAGCGCAACTCATTTTAGTTACATTTATTTTTCCACGACTGTCGATCTGTAACAGACACACATTGTCTTCCATAGACCAACACACACACATGTGCAGTGTCAAACTAAAGAAAAACTGAAGCAGCAATCAAGCTTGGTTGAAGATGCACTCGTAAAACAACCTAATCACTGTGTGTGTGTGTGTGGGGTCTGGGCCTGATTTACCGAGGCCCCAGTGAGTCTGCCTGCCTCGCTTTGTTTACGCGGATGAAATCTGAAACAAATGTGACTGTGCAGACCACCAACCCTCCTATCCTGGGTGTGTGTGTCCTGTAGTCTGACATTTAATACATCTTCTAGAAGCTAATCTCTTTGAAGTTGATCGAAGAGCACATTCTGCTTATTCTAATTGATAACCACAAGTCTTGAATCTCACATTTAAAATCATACGTCATGGTTTTGATAAAAATGCTTATTACCTTTTTTCTTCCAAGTAAGCTTTGTGGAGCTTTCAATGATATCATGATCTTCATCTGATCATTTGGACCACTAGAGATCCCGGCATTACAATAAACGCTAATATGGTTCGTAGTTGAGTAGCCCAGTCTGCTCTGATTGGTTAGCTGGCCCGTATATAATTAAGTATTTACGTATGATATGGAAAATGTACTTATCATATCAGTATGTAGTGTCTCTCCTGGGACATGTCTCCATGCTGCAGCACCTCTTTTCACCCTCTGTCTGAAACCAGAGCCCAGTCTAATCTAATTGGTTAGAGATATCCCGCCCCTTAGCCTATCACGTACAATGTGTTGGAGCGATAGCCAATAGAAGCGTGAGTGTTAAATAGTGATGTCACTATGTTACGGAAGATTACAAAGGAGTCCAATGGAGACGTTTCTGGCGCCTTGAAGATTAGCTATGGTTTTACTTGAGACTCGTTTCACCCTGTGTTGAGACTTGAAGTTTTTCAATGTGTGTGTGTTTCTTAATTATGTTGATCTATTTCTGAAAAGTATTGTAACATTCTTAATCTGATAATCCCCATATTTAGAAATGTAACAATAATCTGATTACGTCCCGTAGTTTGACAAACCCACAGAGCTGTTGTCACACATGTACACACACACACACACACACACACAACACACACACACAGAAAGAGAGCCACTGCATTAAGTTCCAGATGAATGTTTTATACACTCTCATCGCTCTTTTCTGTTAGAAGAGATTACATCCGTCATATAGAAACAATAAAAAAATAGAAACTGAAAAGACATCATACACTGATACATAACATATATTATATTACTATATCACATATCGGTTTTTACAATAGGTATGAATGTTGAATAATAAAAAAAGACAAACAATGAAATACAACCTTTGCTCTTTGCGATTATATTATCAGGACTAAACAGAGAGGCTTCAGGCACTTTTCCTTAATACACACACTGACGGTTCCCTTTTCCTCGCCACAGAAAGAAAAATAAATGCGGTATTATGAAGCTCGATCACAGACGACAGACAGCTTTAAAACAGAGGCCTTTACTCCTATGCTACCTCGCTTCAGACTTTTTTTCAAATTAATCGGTGCATAACTACGTACTGCTGAATAGGGGCGGACCGCCATTGGATATCGGGAGTTTTTACGAAAGTGGGCCGGTCCGACTAAGTGGACGAATTCCCCGCCCCGCCTCCCCCCCCGTTGACAATTGA
>NW_011351547.1:37232-39643 GCF_000735185.1 Notothenia coriiceps | reverse complement strand
TCTCTCTTTTTGTCCTGATCCATTTCTATAAAAACCTGTCTGAAAATGAGCTGATCAGATTTTGGCCACTTTATGATGTCATAACGATTTTTTGGCTTGTGTAACCATTAGCCAATCAGCAACCAAGGTAACCCCCGTCCCCTCCACCTTATCACCTGAATCTCCTCCTAGAGCACCATTGTGTTCTTTTTAACCAAATCTCTCTCAGAGGGGCGTGGGGAGGGGCTCCTTATTTTCATCTAAAGTAACAGACAGAGAATCAGCACCTTGGAAACAGGGCTGAAACAGAGGGGATGCTGATGTTTGATGTTTCAGCCAATCAGAGACAGGCTCTGTATATATCTGAGACCTATTATATATTGATGAAAAACAGCATAATAGGGGACCTTTAAAGGTATCAATGACAAAATCACAGTTCTCCTCTATTCATCAACTTGTATTTGCAAAAGCATGATCAGCCACGCCACCATGGAGCCTCATAATCCTTCTCCTGGTTTAGCATGAGTCTTATTTCCTTCCACTTTCCATCGCCCCGAGCAGGCTGGGTTAGTGGAATAGCCTCAGGTCCGAGCTAGGTTTATTTAAGCTCTCCTCTCGGCTCTACTTCTGGTCGGGTCACTCTGCCCTCGTTCTGTTAGTTGTCCGGTCTGTCTCACTGGATCGATGGTTCGAAGATGCCTTAGGCGCTGATCTTTTTAAGGTCCGCTGAACTTAATCCAATCACCAAGCTCCCTTCCCACAATGTTAATGAGTGAGTATGTCAATTGCCAAAGGTGCTTCAAGAAAAAAACAGGACAAGAAATAAACGAAAAGGCAACAATTCAATAACGATACATCAAGGTTTATTGGAGCTACTAGCTGTTATTGGTTTTGACCTTGAGATAGAAGTATAGGATGTATGTTGTCATATGTGGCACGGTAGGCCTATTATCAATAATTCTGTATATAACCGGGCCTTCTCCTGTTCGATATACATCCACAGTTAGTTGTATGTGTTCATTTCACACTTTTGGCCTCTGTTACGTACTTCAGGACAAAAGGACTGAATGTTCCTAAAGAGTTTTGAAGAGCTCCCTAACGACTCTCCACTAGCACGCTACTTTAAGCTAGCTCAAGGCTAGCTTTTGAATTTTGATGTCAAATAAAAAGGTGTTATGAATAGAAAAGAGCTTACCACACTACTCTTCAGCTTCTCTGGATTTTGAGGAAGACTAGTAGAGTTTGGTCTCTCTTTTATCTTTTGTCTGGGTTTTGTCCTTAGCTTCAGTTAGCTTAGCCTAGCATTGCGCTTTTGTGCTGTGTCATTAGCTGTTAGCCAAGTTAGCTTCTCTTGTGCCTTTTCATCTCTTCTTTGTTTATTTTCTTTGTCTTTCTTACAAACAATTGCTCTCCTATTGCAATTTTCTTTGCTTTTAGGTATTGATTATTTAATAAATGTGTAGGTTTATCTCCTGTAAAAACAATGTGTTATGTTTTTTTTCCAGTACCATATACTCTGTCCTCAACAGCAAATTGTAAACCTTTACAAACCCGTAGTCCGGATTAACCACAGGGTGCACTGGGCACGAGCCCTTGAGCAAGAGAGGGCCCTCAGTGACAAGAGAAAAAAAACCGTCTCTGTACTGTAGGTCTCACTACGCTCAACTATATTACTACGCAGTGGCGGTCTATAGCCGAATCACAACCCCACCTTCACTCATGTCACATTGACATTGTGTTACGTGAGCAGAAAAAATGGATGGTGCCGGTAGCAGCCGAACGCCCAGCGGGGCAGCGAAAAGAAAGAAAAATAAAGAAAAGGAAGAGAGAGTGGCGGCTGCATTAAAACATTTCCCAACAATAAATAGCTTTTTCAAAAAAGCTTAAAGTGACGAATTAGGCCAGCAACCACAAGGAACAGTGACGGATGTTGTTGAGCTAGCGAGCAATGTTAGCATTTTGATGAACTTTTCACAGACTTTGCAAAGAAAAGGGCAAGAAACACTTCTAAAAGGTAATCCATTGATTTGAGGGATTTTCTTACAAACACACATTCTCTCTCTATTGCTTACACACACACACACACACACACACTTCTATCACATATACTGATCACTTAGTTGAGCAACCACATACTTTCAATACATGTTTTACTTTTGTAACTCTCGATGTTGGTGACAAATAGAACTCCTCGTGTACTTGTACAGCCAGCCAGTCATATTTGGCATTTGAAGTGGGGNATGTGCATGATGTAAAAAGTGTGTACTGTGTGTAGAAACGCATGTGTGTGGGACCTTTATTAATCCCCTGAGGAGGAAATTCAGTTTCCACTCTGTCGTACACACACATGCGTTTCTACACACAGTACACACTTTTTACATCATGCACATATATACACAAATACACACACAGTTATATGCACACATGCAGTT
>NW_011351547.1:27753-37192 GCF_000735185.1 Notothenia coriiceps | reverse complement strand
TTCCTGAAACTTTCAGAGACTCTTTCCACAGAGGGGACACATGTTGATGTAGAAGAGACATGAAGAAGAGGGGATACATGTTGATGTAGAAGAGACATGAAGAAGAGGGGACACATGTTGATGTAGAAGAGACATGAACAAGTGGATTTTGCATAATAGGTGACCTTTAAATACGACGTTATCTTTAGGCGAATTGTCATATACTGTATTTCTGAATTATTCGAATCGCCATCTTACTGGTCGGCCAAACTGGTTTATCTGTTAACTTTAGAGGGAGATGAGCAGAGCAGGTTTCAGGTAAATAAAACATCCATCTTTGCAGGAGAAGCTGCTGTAACTAAAATACAAGTTAGCTCACAACAAATTGAAAATAAATAAGATTTTGGAGAGAGAAACATTAGCTTCCCCACCGAGAATTCGATGAGAGGATTGAAACTAATGTCATGTTGGTACGTTTAAGCAGGCTGGAGTCAGGATTCAGTTAGCCTAGCTTAGCATAAAGACTGGAAGCAGCCTGGCTGTTGCTTCTACATTTCTGTTTGTGAACAGATGAAACATAACATGTGTCCTTCTAACTATAGTGGACAAGGTTATTTTTGTAACTTTTGACAGAGGCAGCTTTTTCCCTCTGTTTTAAGAATTCATGCTAAGCTAGGCTAACATCCAGCTCCATATTTAACAGATACATGAAACTCCACCTTCTTATCCAACTTGAATTAAGACCTGTTTAATGTTTCTGTTTGTGTACAGATTAACCTACATATAACATGTTTCTTGTAGCTTTAGTGGTAGATGATAGATTTTTTACTTTTGACAGAGCCAGGCTAGCTGTTTCCCTCTGCTTCAAGACCTTATGCTAAGCTATGCTAACGTCCAGCTCCATATTTAACACACATACATGAAACTAATTGTCATGTTTTTGTCTAACTTGAATAAACACCTGTTAAACTAATCCTAGATCTGTCCGTGTTTTATTGTGAATGATTTGTCAGCACCCTAAATTGTTTGAAGGTTTTGCTGCAGTCCTTTCAGCAAACACAATAACATTCATACTGACCTCACACCACGCTGAAGAAATGACATATTCAAGCCTTGAAAACACATGAGTGTAAAAATATAAAGTACCTGTCATAAATATATATCTATATAAAGATATATATTTATGTTTATATTTATAACTTTATATAGAAATTAATATTCTCTGTTCAGTCTCTCTTTCCTTTTTCGTCTGTTGAGATAAAAGTTTTTCTTCTCCTGGAAATCGGAGACGAGACAAACGACAAACACAGAATCACAGCGGCCTCCATTTCCCATGAGTCTTTGCTGATGTCCCTGTGCACTGAAAAAAACTTTAAAGTTGACTTTAATTAAATGTATTATAACGACAGATTTCACATAACTGTATTAGGTTAGTTGAAAGCAAATATATTAAGTTGAACCTAATATATTTGATTTCAACTTAATATTATTGCTTTCAACTAACCTAATACAGTTATGTTAAATTTGTTGACATGATATATTTAATTAAAGTCAAGGTGTCAGTTTTTCAGTGTTACTTGAGCCTACGACGCCTTCTCATTACTCGATCTGTACTGAAAACAAGATTTTTCTGCGCATGTGCGAATATGCCGCTACTTCCCATGATGCTAACTGAATAATGTCAAAGCGATTTACAACAGTTTTCTGGGATTTTAGATAAAATAACGTTATCGTTTGTTTGATTGGTTACAAAATAGAAGACTTATTGTGTCCTTATTTAAATAATGTCTTGTTTTGGTAAAGAATGTCTAGAATAATTTAGTCATTCATTAACAAAGAAAAGTGTTGGAAGAAGTACTCTGAGCCTTAAAGTATAAATAGTATGCTCCTAACATACTCTTCTGCATGTTAACGTCCTGATTTCAAATGTGTACTTAAAAGTGCAAAGTATTTGCATCAATTGTAATTGAAGTACAAAAAGTAAAAGTAATCGTTAGAACAATTTTGAGCTAAATGTACTCCAAGCATCAAAAGTAAAATGACTATTTATGCAGAATGGATATTTTCACAGTATTATATTACGGTAATTATATGATCCTGTTTTTATACATGTAAGAACATTTTAGTATGACAACATGGACCACATTTAGATACTACAAATACTCTGTAGATTACTAGTACAGTATTTTATGTTTTGGAAGTTGTTGTTGACAGTAACGTTTTTTAAAAACCTCTGTAATTTTTCCACAACGCCGTAAATCTAAGCAAATGTTTAGAACAAATCTGGTTTACGGTACAGATCGGGTAGTAGTGTGTTTGCCAGCAGTGTGAACCAGGAAATGTAAAGTACCCCAGAGTTTTATGTTAGAAACGTTTAGTACTGGTTCCCAGCTCAAAGAAAAGGCCAGATCCTAACTTGCATACGTTGGGCAATTTGTACAATTGTCATAAGTTGCAATAACTGACATTTTTAAGATCGAAAAGTCAGTTTTCAGTCCCCTTGAATCTTCAAATCAACCCAAAATTCATCAAAATCAGCCCACAGCGAGTAGCCTACAAATGCGGCCACTTTCTGGTTAAAATGGCCATTTATGATCCTGAAAATGTCAGAAATAAATTAATTCAACATCCTCAATAACCCAGAAAACCACTCCAAAATTGTCCAAATCTGCGAAGCCATGTTCAACCTATTGTCTGAATAGCCTTATTCATTTTAACTTATGCTAATTGTGCAAGCCTTATTAATGCAACTTCTGCAAATTGCCCAACATATGCAAGTTAGCATCGGGCAATTTCTATGTGCTGGGGACCCACACTATACATTTCTGACATAAAACTTTGCGGTACTCAACAATTCGGGCATTACAATAGGACTCTATGAGCTGGCAAATGTACTAAAGTTAATTCAAAGATTCCTCAACCTATTGTCTGATTAGCCTTATTAATGCAATTTATGCAAATTGCCCAACATATGCAAGTTAGCATCCGGCAGTTTCTATGTGCCGGACCCATACTATACATTTCTATCATAGAACTTTGGGGAACTCAACATTTCAAGGTTCACAATAGATCTCTATGAGCTGGCAATTAAACTAAAGTGACGCCCTCAACCCACAGCGTTGTGTTGACCAATGCAAGTTAGCATCCGGCAGTTTCTTTGTGCTGCGGACCCATACTATACATTTCCATCATAAAACCTTGGGGTACTCAACACTTCCAGGTTCAAAACAGTACTCTATGAGCTGGCAAATGGACTAAAGTTAACTAAAAGACGCCTCAACCCACAGCTTTGTGTTTCCCGCCGCAGCACCGGCACGCCACCCCGCAGCGGTAGCACGCTCTGAGCGGGGCGTAGCAGCACATGCAGGGCGCCAGCAGCGACAAACCCACCAGCGCCGTCCATCGCAAACAGAATCTCTCATCGTTTGTGTCGCACGAACACGGGTCGGAGAAATCCCCCTCCGTGTCCGACATGCAGTGGTAGAGCAGGCTGTCGGCGCACCACATGAAGCTGACCCTCCGGATGCACGTCTGGATGGGGTCCGGTGCTTCCTGGCAGCGACCTCGTCCATTATCCTCGTGGTTAAACATGTCCTGACAGTAAACGCACCGCGAACGCTCTCCGTCCTCCTTCCTCCGCTTGCCTTTGGGCTGCAAGGAAAGGCAAGGCAAGTTTATTTATATAGCACCACAAGGCAATTCAAAGTGCTTTACACAAATGAAAGACAATAAAGGTCACCTATAATGCAAAATCCACTTCTTCATGTCTTTCTTCATCAACATGTGTCCCCTCTGAATAAAGAGATTCTGAAATTTTCAGGAAAAAGATTCTCTCTCTTTTTGTCCTGATCCATTTATATAAAAACCTGTCTGAAAATGAGCTGATAAGATTTTGCCACTTTATGATGTCATAACGATTTTTTGGCTTGAGTAACCATTAGCCATGTTTGTATATATCTGAGACCTATTATATATTGATGAATAATCAATATAATAGGTGACCTTTAAGATCCTGGCCATATTTGTGTAGCATATACAATTAATTGCTCCCAGACATTCATGTGGCTCGCTAGTTTTGGACCCCATCTGTAACCTCTATAGAGTGGTGCAGTGACGAGTCCTAAAACCCGGAAGTGAGTTAGCATTTTACCACTTCCGGTTCCCTCGCCTCAGAGCCAACGGGAATTCTCCATAGAATTTTGGAAAATAGCTGGAAATAAGGTCTGTGGTTGACACAAATTGAAGAGACGGATAACGTTTGTTTCTACGACATTAAATCCATCAGCAGTGACCCCACTGGTGATTTCTGAAGAGTTGACGTTTCTGAAAAACGATGGTTGTTACCAAGTGGCTGAATAGGACTACAGAAGTTGTGGAGGACGTTGTACGTCATTACGCCGAACACGTAAACACTCCTCTAAGTTAGTTTGCCCCTGTTCTGCTTGAAAGCAAGTACCTGCCTCCTGGAAACTGTTCAAACAAACGCTTCAAGTTGTACCATTTTGAATCTGTATTTTTGAATATCGATCTAAAGTTGGCGTGACGTTGAAGCAGCGACCCTGCTGTAGTACGTTTATAGCATAACGTTAGCATTTTGCTTCTGGCGATTAGATTTATGATTAGAAAATTATAAAAGTAGGGTAGACATGTGGAGATTATCCGGCTGAACAAAACGTGCATTTATCAAACAGGCTTGTTTTCCACAGACCTTATTTTTTACAATATTCCAAAATCTTATGGAGAAATCCCATTGCCTTTTCGTAGAAGGAACCCTTGCACAGCTTACTTCCGGGTCGGCCTACAAAGATACGTCATCACTGCACTACTCAATACACGTAGGGGACTTTAACCACCTGCAGGGCTCTCGGCTGCACCGTCACCACCGCCCTTCGACCCCCGATCGACTCCATGCAGTTAGATTTGCCGGTGCATCCCCTCGTCACGTTGCAGCTCAGCGGGTACGGGTAGGTATAGTCGTGTTTGGGCGCCTCGCTCTTGGCGAAATGTACGTAGGCGTCGAGGTTTTCTGGCTGTGAGATTTTAGCCCGCGTGGAGTTGGCGTGGCGGTAATCCTCGTAGCCGGTGGTGAGCCACGTTCTCTCGCGGGGGTTGATGCGTACGATCTCTTCCTCCTCCACGTGGAAGCTGACGTGACGAGGGAACATGTGCACCGCCTGAAGAGACACAGAGGAGGGGTTTAAAATGTTATCCTCCAGAGATACATGAGGTCAGCAGACAAAGAAACACAGCTGCTAACGGTGGTCTGCTGTTAGTACTCTTTATGGTAAGTTGTCCTAAATGTGTTCCACAAATACATCTCAACATACTATGTAACATTTTAAATAATGTTTCTGTACAATCTGGATCAAAGGAGTTCATGGTTTTCAGAGTGTCAAACTCAATTTCATCGCGGGCCACATCAACAGTTTGTAACTTTAAGACTTTATAAATATACATATCTAAATATATAATATATATAAAATAATGTATTACATAATTGCCAATAATTGCAAGTCTCTTCAGTGCGCATGTCACAAAATGAGATGCATTGTGGGACATGTAGTTTATGGACAACGTGCTTCTGTAAAGCGGAGCGCAACCATATAATAAACATATTATATTCTTTGCAAGCTCTTGTGGGGCCACAGAAAATGAAGTCACGGGCCTTGAGTTTGACACCCCTGTGTTAAATCCTAGATGTTATCCTTCAGAGATACATGAGGTCAGCAGACACAGAAACACAGCTGCTAACGTGGTCCGATGTTACTGACTCTTCGTGGTAGGTTGTCCTCAATGTGTTCGACAAATACATCTCAACATACTGTATGTGCAACATTTTAAATAATGTTTCTGTACAATCTGGATCAACGTTTTTTTGTCATTGTTTCACCTTAGCTGAACTCCTTCCTTTAGTGTAATAACATGAACATGTCTGCACTGATCACTCAGCTTTTTGAAAGTTCCTTCTGTGTTTTTTAGTTTCTAAATCATCTTTACATATGTTTTCTGAAGAACAACTTTTGTTACAGTGAAGCATTTCATCACTGAATGAAAACAATTGTATTATTATACGGAAAATAACGTGTTTCTAGAACCAAACCGAAAACCAGAGGCACTTTGGCCATTTGCTTTAATCTATAATGCATTTTACAAACCTTTTGAAAAATAGAAGAGGCATGACTTGTGACACTGCTCCATTCAGGGTGCTGCTATTATGCATTTGATCTCATCAGATAGGCTCTGCTACATTAAATTAACATTACTTTTTAGGGTTCATTAAGATACATTTAATTACATAAACCTATGTTTATCTGTGATTTCATGTCATTATGGTAAAAAAAAAAAAAGCATTTCCGATCTTGGGTTATTCAAACCCTAGCTAACCTGATCCAGGAAGTAGTGATCCGAGGGCCTGTGGTGCTCGTAGAAATGTCCCAGAATGCAATGGTGTCGACGCGCCTCGCAGAAGTTGTGCGGGGCGAGCGAGTGCATGGCCGGCTCTCTCTCTCTCTTCTGGGACGAGTTGGACGAGCTGTCGGTGGCCGTCTGCAGGACAGAGAGGACACGAGTGACGACAGACCAACATGAGGACTTTACACACTGTGTGCAACATTTTGAAACTATGATGAGGACACCTTGAAGTTCAAATCTTCCTATTTTCTTTTCAGCTTCATTCCTCTCTGAAACCACCTGAGCTCCACACCACCAGACTTTTGCAATTAGTCAAAAGACCTCCAGAACCGAAGCAGTGTGTCAGAAAACGTCTTGGGTCTGTGTTAAACGAGTCCCGGCCCGGTGTTTTGCTCAGCATCGTGTGTCGAGTCATCTTCGGGGTTGATCAGAGCTGAAGCTTTCATGTGGCTCACTGAGATCACACAAGAAGACTTCCTTCAAACACCAGAAAAAACTTCACAGCAAAATAAATGAACTGCTTTCTCACATTTCTCCGTTGTGAGAGGAAAGACTTCTCCAACAAACACATTCCCGCAGTTCCTCCACATCTCCTCCGTTATTTATGGACCTCCAGAGGAAAGTGTGGAGGAAATTCTTAAGAGAAAGTGATTAATGATTCATGGACAAGTTTGTCTTTTGTTCTATTTAATAAAGTAATAATAAAGTCATCCTCAGAGGATAAAGAAGTTCTGCACCCCGAACACACAGCTCACAGTCACACTATAAACTCATGAAAGGAAACAGCCAACAGGTCCTACATCCCACCATTAAACCATAAAACCCCGTTGCCCTTAACATTTGCAAATCCACCTTTTACACTTCCTTTTGCCCTTTGCACATATGTCTCTGTTAAACACATACAAGACTACAAATACAATTTAACAGTAAAAGGCAATCAGAGTATAAGACTATATGTTTTAAAAGATGATATGATCATTTGACTCGACAGAAAGCACGTCCTCATGACAGGGAGGGTTTTTATTGACTCCTGACGAAGGTTGATCTATATCCTCAGGCGTCTCTTCCTCCTCTTCCTTCTCTTCAGGGTGCCAGACGTGCCGACAGGACGGAGAGGAATGATCTGCAGCCACGTTCCCCTCACTCAGCTTTAAACGAGGCCAGCTAAGTAAACAAGAGCTCGGTGACGGATTAGTGACAGGTTAGACTCTCTTTTCCAGCGCTGGACATCCTGAGGAAACAATACACCCTTTTTCCTTTGAAGCCACTCGAAAGACGGAAAGACCGGACCCTGAAAGAGGAAGCAAGAGCTTGACCCCTCATCGGACTCAGGATGGAGGGAAGAAGCTTGTGGTACATTCAACTCAGATGACTCCAGTATAACCAGTATCATTAGTGGCAAAATCAGCATCTCTTGTTAAAATCGAAACCCCAAATGATTTTCACCCTCTCACAATATAGAAAGGTTTGAACGTCCCCATGCAGAGGAACCCACGTTCAAATCTGACCTGGGAACATTTACGCATGTCTCCCATTTTCAAAACTGTCACTCTCCGAATAATGAGATGTACTTCTTCTTGGACCTCTCTCTGCCTTTCTACTGAATGCAGACACAGGTACATTCTCACATGTACGCTGCACGCCTCACAGTATTACAGAAATGGTTAAAACAAATGGATGTGCATTTTTGTCGTTAGAGAGATTATCACATGTGTTGAGGAAACTCTTGATAACTGTGTTCGGGAAAGGTCCCAATAGCAGTGTACATGACAGAGGAATGGTTAATTGTTCAATCTATCTGGGGTGCACATCAAAAAGCTATGCATGGGAGGAAATATCACCTTGGTTATTTTAGCTAAAGGAACAAAAAATTAGGAAAACGTAGGAAATGTCTGTGTCTAAAAAAAAACCCTCCCAACTGAAGTGTGTGTGCTGCTCCTGTGTTGGTGACAAACTCCAAACAGGACGGCGACATGTGTCTCCAGGATATCAAACCCCTCCCGGCCATCGAACTTCCTGTCTGACACCCGCCCCCCCCCAAGGCCACAGACACACAGTCTGCTCGTAGCGCTGAAAACAAAAGCAGCATCTCCTGTCCAAATCCCCTCCCTAATGTTCTCCTGACACGTTATAGAAACGTGGAAAATGAAAAACAGATATCTCTCAATATCGCGAAATAAATGACAAAATCTGGGACATTGACTTCACTCCAGTGGTCACGTTATCCTCAGAGTTCACCGGTTGTTTAACAGCTGGAGGAGGAAGAGTTTCTCACCGTAAAGACGTCGTCATCTCCGAGCTCCGCCTCATTCTGCAACGTCGATGAAGACGTGGTCGACCCTGCAGGAGGCACAGGAGAATCAGTGTGACAGGAAGTGAGACAACGTTATCTTCATTTGTTCAGTATAACAGAAATATCCAGAAAGTATCAGCCATGTTTGGTTAGCATTCGGGTGCTTTCACATGATATAGTCCAACGCAGGAAGTCATTGTGGTTCGTGTTCTATTTAGTCTGGTTTGGTTTCACAATTTGGTTTTCCTCATTTTGTTCCTATAGCTAAAATAACCAAGGTGACATTTCCTCCCATGCATAGCTTTTTGATGTGCATCCCACATACATTTAACAATTAACCATTCCTCTTTCATGCACACTGCTATTTGGACCTTTCCCTAACACAGTTATCCAGAGTTTCTCTTAACACATGATGTGGGGGAAACTTCTGAAGCACTTGGAGTCAGGACTCAGAGAGACACGAGGAGAGCTGGAGCTCTGATGG
The DNA here is from genome assembly GCF_000735185.1 of Notothenia coriiceps. Classification (NCBI taxonomy): domain Eukaryota; kingdom Metazoa; phylum Chordata; class Actinopteri; order Perciformes; family Nototheniidae; genus Notothenia; species Notothenia coriiceps. Next base: position 28,025 of record NW_011351547.1, on the reverse strand, counting down.
AGTCAGGACTCAGAGAGACACGAGGAGAGCTGGAGCTCTCATGGAGTCAGGACTCAGAGAGACACGAGGAGAGCTGGAGCTCTGATGGAGTCAGTACTCAGAGAGACACGAGGAGAGCTGGAGCTTTGATGGAGTCAGGACTCAGAGAGACACGAGGAGAGCTGGAGCTCTGATTGAGTCAGGACTCATACCTCATTCACACCAACGGTGTTTAAGGGCCGGTTCGGACCTGTTCACACATGTTTCCTGTTCACACCGCAGCGGAGCAGCCT